>NC_088846.1:30853932-30938932 GCF_904066995.2 Poecilia reticulata
TCTCTCTGCAGCCGTTAATCAGCAGCGGGTGGGGGAGGGGAGCATGAATAATCGATGCGACCCCCCGGGGTCAACAGCAGGATGACGCAGACAGGAAGCTGCAGCCGCTCAGAGCAGGGCTCGGTTCTGGTTCTGATCCACACGGGTCGGGTCAACAGCAGGATGACGCAGGCAGGAAGCTGCAGCCGCTCAGAGCAGGGCCCGGTTCTGGTTCTGATCCACACGGGTCGGGTTCCAGGATCAGAACCTTTCCAAGACAAAAACACAGAAAAAAACCCAAACTGCTGTCTGGTACCGTCAGAACGTTCTGGACTGGAGGGAATCCGTCCTGGCATCAGAACCGGGCCATCGGGTCAAACTGAACCCGGTTCCTGAACGCTTCATCCACCGTGGTTCTGAAGGTCCACATAAACCGGGTCAAACAGAACCTTTGCTGTTCCTGAACGCCTGTCTGCTGAGGCTGCAGCGCCGCCTGCTGGTCGGCCCGCCTCACTGAGCCCAGAACCAGAACCCAGCTCTGGTTCTGGTGGAACAGGTCCGAGGTGGGTGGTACCACAGCGGCCGGTTCTGGAAGCTCCAGATTCTGATGCATCTTGAGAGAAACGGTCCGGTTCTGACCCAGAAGAACCGACTGCAGCAGAACTGTCCGAAGGTGAACCGGGCCTCTGATCAGAACCGCGGTCCAGTGTTCAGAACCCAGCAGCCTGGTTTCAGACCCGGTTATGAATTCTGCTCAGGTGGTTCTTCGGGCCGGTACCGACCTGCAGATCCAGTAAGACCCAGAACCAGGGAACAGAACACGACCTGGTTCTGACACAGCGTCTGACCCAAACCCAGAACAGAACCATGAGTTTCTCAGAATCGGACTCGCAGATCAGACTTCAGAACCGGCTGATGGTTCTGAGGAGCATGGACCCGGCAGCAGCAGAACCTCTCTGCTCTGACCCGGTTCTGACCCAGACAGGCGAACAGAACCAGCTCATGCAGGGCTCTGTTCTGGATGCAGCAGCGACCCGGTTCTGACCCAGCCGGGTTCTGATGTTGACGTGTTTGAGCAGCGTAATCCGGGACACCGCGGGTTGCTAGGCAACGGCAGAAAGACATGTGCTGAGAGGCCGGATCCCATCAGAACCCGGATCAGCTCTGGACCGACCCGAACCCGAACCCGGCGCTCCGGTGATCCGAGAGCAGCCGAACGATCCGGAACGTTCTGCAGCGGACAGAACCGGACCGGATCCGGACTCAGACCCGGACCGGAGCGTGACGCAGCAGCAGGGAGGGGGGCGGGGCCTACCAGCAGGCGGCGGTGCAGCGTCTTCGTCCTCCTCAGGGTCCCCATGATGCGGCGGCCCACCTTCTTGGCGCACCACACCGAGTTCAGCATGATGCGGCCGCGCGGCGCGGCGCGGCGGCGCCTCCTGCCGCTCCTGCTGGCTGGAGAGCAGACGATGGGAGGCGGCCTTCGCTCCACCCGGCGCCCCCCCTCCTTCCTCCTCGCCGACACAAACAGGGAGGATGAGGAGGCGAGCGGACGCTAAAGCGGCGGCTTCAGGAGGCGCGGCGGGGCGGCGGAGGCGTCCTCCCCCCGGCGGCGGTCATGGCTCTGCAGCGGCAGCCTCCGTCTGTCTGAGGCGCAACAACAGACTGCAGGGCTGACGGAGGACGTGCAGCGGCGCCTCTGATCCCTCTGCAGTCTGACAACATCACGCTCCTCTTCCTCCTCCTCCTCCTCCTCCTCCTCCTCCTCAGCTCAGAGGGAGGCCCAATCAGCTGACCTTTGTCCCACTTCGCTCCTTTTCCCAAGGAATGAAAACATGAAAACGGCTCGACGGGGGAAATCCGGAGAATCGCTGAGTCATCACATGTGCGACCCGTCACGACGGAACCGGACCGGTTCTGAATTCACACCAGCTGTTTCAGCTTCATGCTGTTCACAGGGGAGCCGCTGGTCTCAACAAGTTTGGACCTTTTAACGAACTTTTAAGACAGAAAACCCGCGGGGATCCGCTGTGTAACCCCGTAGCATCATCCGGGTTAGCAACAGAAAAGCTAGCTAGCTAGCTAGCGAGGCTGCAGTATTTAACTTTTATTTTACCAGAATAACGACGCCGTTGAGATCAAAACCTATTTTAAGTCTTGGCTAGAAGCAGCAACACATACAATAAATAAATAAATATGGATAATATATCATCACAGTTTAGTTTAGAGTAATATTTGTTGGCTAATGCAGTTCTTCAACGTGTGGGGGTCCCGGTCCAGGATGGCCACCAGGGGGAGCTATGAGGGCCTCAGGATGTTGGAGAGAAGATGAAGAAAAAAATGCACAAAAATTGTGACATTTTTTAATTAAATTTTTTGATTTTTTAAAATTGTGATATCGGATCTGTTTATCAATCAATATTATAAATAAGTTTTTTAACAAGTCTTCCTACTCGGTTGCACATTCCTTGGATTGATGATGATCTGATAACTGATCAGTATTTTTGATGTTATAATATTGAACAGCGTATTGATTAAGTTTTCTTCTGTATACCTCTTTCATTCATGTTTTCCCTTTTCAAAGTTTCTTGGAAAAAAGAGAGGAAACAAACTGCGTGTTCCACTTCAAAATAAGAGCATGAATATAAACATCTGAAGAATTAAAGCAGTTAGATTTTAAACTTCATTCAACTGAAACAGCCACATAAATCTGCACTTTAACCGGAGAAATGTATTTAAGGGAAGCTAAGTGCGCTAAATGCTTTCAAAGTTAGCAAAATCGCTAAGATTAGCTCTGCTATTAGCACATTAGCATAACAATTCCCAGCGCAGATGATAAGAAAAAGTTTGATAGTTAAAGATTCAGAATAAAGGTTGAGATAATCAGATTCAATTATTTCTACACGATTCCAAACTTTTCCAAACTACATCCTGACATTCCGGCTCAGGTCACATCGTTTCCTGTCCACTCTGAGGACAACATCCCATCCAGAACCGTTGGTTCCGGTCCGGGTCAGAGCCAGGCTCCAATCAAAGAGCTTTCAGAAAAACCAGATTTTAAATCGATCCGGTGAGGAAACGTGAAGGAAAACGATTCCGGATCCGACTGAAGGAACGTTCCAGGAACAGACGGGTCCGGTCGGACCCGGTTCTGTTTCTAAACCCGTTCTGCTTGGATTTCAGGTTAACGGCAGCATATGGGGAGAGGGGGGTGTTACCTGTATAAGTGGGGGCAGGGGGTTACCACTAGGGGGAGGGGTATTACCTGTATGCCTGTATGGGGGGGTTACCTCTATGGGGGAGGGGCACCCTTAGGGGGTTGGGTTACCTGTATGGGGGTTACCGTTAGGGGGAGGTTACCTGTATGGGGGAGGGGCACCCTTAGGGGGTTGGGTTACCTGTATGGGGGTTACCGTTAGGGGGAGGGGTATTACCTGTATTGGGGGGGTTACCTCTATGGGGGAGGGGCACCCTTAGGGGGTTGGGTTACCTGTATGGGGGTTACCGTTAGGGGGAGGTTACCTGTATAGGGGAGGGGTACCCTTAGGGGGTTGGGTTACCTGTATGGGGGTTACCGTTAGGGGGAGGGGTATTACCTGTATGGGGGGTTACCTCTATGGGGGAGGGGTACCCTTAGGGGGTTTGGTTACCCGTATGGGTGGGGTTACCTTTATGGGGGGGGGGTTACCTGCATGGGAGGGTTACCTATATAGGGGAGGGGTACCCTTAGGGGGTGGGGTTACCCATGTGGGGGAGTTACCTGTATAGGGGGTTACCTGTATAGGGGGGTAGGGGTTGGACGAGCAGGAGGGGAGGGGGCTGTCCTCTCCGTGGGGGTACAGGGTGGAGTGCGTGGGGGAGGGGAGCTCCAGGGGGAAGAGTCCTAACGACGAGGAGCCGTCCAGGAGGAACTCCAGAGACGCTACCTGGAGGACAACAGGGGGGGAGGGGCGACAGCTGAGATTGGACCGGTTCTGGACTTCCTCCAGAACCTGACAGATTCTGACACTTCCCACTTCTCTGCCTGCTGGGTTTCCTCGTGCACAGACTCAAGTCCTCGGTTCTGGACCAGCAGGGTCCACTAAGGAGAACATCCTGGTGGGGCGCCAGAGGACCAGCTGGTGAGCAGAACCAGGATCAGAACCAGGACCTGGTTTGGGTCTGTGCACAGAAACCTCAGAAGAAGAAAGCGGGTCGCCATCAGGAGGAACAGGAAGTTCAGAAACAAACCACAGAAGAAGAATGAGACAGATGGAGGAACAGAGAGCAGCTGACTGAGACTCGGACCGGACCGGACCACTGAGCAATGAGGTTCTGAAACGGGTCACATCATAAGAACAGCAGCATGCTGGCGGTTCTGGTCCGATCCAGAGGATGGACCGGTACCAGCCAGGTTGGTTTTAATGATGTGACGATGCAGACGGGACCGGAGACACTGAGCAGACGAGACATGGATCAGAACCCAAGACAGCAAACAGAACCATCAGAACCGTCTAATTCTGAGTCCGATCAAACAGAACAAACCCAGACAGATCAGAGCTTCAGAACCAGAAACACAGTGGGGTCCAGCAGAACCAGCCATCAGAACCGGACCGCCCTTCACTGTAGAACCTGCTACTGAGTGAAGACAGAAGCTTCTCCAGTCCAACTCCCGTCCTCAGAGACAGACGTCCTGCATGTGTCCAACAGGGGGGATCTGACGGCCCTAAAGCTGGTTCTGCTTCCTACCGACCCGACCACTGGGTCCAGATGTTCTGATCCGGGAGCAGATCTAAAACATGCAGGACACCGCTGCTCTGGGGACACAGACTGCTGTTTTAGCAACGCTAACCATGCTAACAAATAATGCTAAACATTCTAATACCCATTGCTAATTATGCTAGTAGCCAATGCTAACACTGACAAAAATATGTTGCCTGCCCTGCTAGAACCATGGCTAATATCTGCTGCTAACCATGCTAATAGAAATTGCTAACCATGGCTAATATCTGCTGCTAACCATGGCTAATATCTTCTGCTAATCATGCTAATATCTTCTGCTAATCATGCTAATATCTGTTGATATCTAAAGTTTTCACCTTTAGTGGATTCTGATAATTTTGTAGAAAAGATGCATCTGCAAAAACCTTCTGTCAACACGTGAAAAGCAAAACGTGTTGAATAGTTATTGTTATTATTGTTATTTCAGAATTGGGTCGAAAAGAGAAACTCTTCACTGGTTTCATCGTGTTTAATTACTGAGCCGAAGTTTGGAGCAAAACTTAAAAAAGGAAAACAAAATCATTAAAATACTATAAAAAGAGCCATAAGGATAATTAGCTACAAAGGTGATACAAATTCACTACTTTTAAAATAAAAAGGATTATAATTTCCTGACCTGGTTAAGTTTCACACATCACTAAACGAGCTGAGAATAAACGGAGAAAATCTAAATCTACAACGTCTTCATGTCGTGTAAAAAGTTTCATATTTCTACATGTGGAGTGAAACTGGGATCTCTGAGTACTGAACCATTAGACGGTTATTTCAATCATCAACTCATGTGATGGATCCACTCAGCCGGGCGGCACCGAGGGTCCAACCGGACCAGATTAAACCAGAACATGGAGGTTCGCTTTCCTCTGAGTCACCACTGGGGGGCAGCACCGCGCCGTCCGGACCCTGAACAGGAAGTGACCCCGAGTCCTGTCTAAACTCTCCAGACTGAAACAGCAGGAGGACATTATGACCCGGTCAGAGGTCAGAGGTCAGAGCTGCGGTATCCCAGCAGGAAGAAACGACTGGACTCACCGGATCCTGAAGATGAACCGTTTTCTGATGCCTGCTCTGGTTTTTATGGGAACATTTCACTCGTTTCACTTAGATATCTGGGGTTGCCATGACAACCAAACATTACAGACATCCAGAGTAGGATGAATGACCCACCAGAACCCACCAGAACCGGTCCCAGCTGGTGGCCATGAGGTTCTTCATCATCATCATCTTCCTCCAGCGCTAGCAGCTAGCTCGCTAACATCTGCGCCAGGTGAGAGCAGGACACATGCCACTGGCCAGATGCATTATGGGTAGGAAGGATCCATGAAGTCAGTAACTTGAGTCTGTGATGATGATGATGATGATGATTATGATGATGAAGAGCAGCATGGACCATAACATTAAAATCACCCTGAGGTCATAAACCCCCAGTGGACATCAGGTGATACTGCAGCTCCTGCAGGACGCGACACGTTGAGGTAAAAACCATGACCTGGACTACACCTGGACTACACCTGGACTACACCTGGACTACACCTGGACGACCTGGACTACACCTGGATGACCTGGACTACACCTGGACGACCTGGATAACACCTGGATGACCTGGACTACACCTGGACGACCTGGACTACACCTGGATGACCTGGACTACACCTGGATGACCTGGACTACACCTGGATGACCTGGATAACACCTGGATGACCTGGACTACACCTGGACGACCTGGACTACACCTGGACTACACCTGGACGACCTGGATAACACCTGGATGACCTGGACTACACCTGGATGACCTGGACTACACCTGGACGACCTGGATAACACCTGGATGACCTGGACTACACCTGGACGACCTGGACTACACCTGGACGACCTGGATAACACCTGGACGACCTGGATAACACCTGGACGACCTGGACTACACCTGGATGACCTGGACTACACCTGGACTACACCTGGACGACCTGGACTACACCTGGACGACCTGGACTACACCTGGACTACACCTGGACTACACCTGGACGACCTGGATAACACCTGGATGACCTGGACTACACCTGGACGACCTGGATAACACCTGGACGACCTGGATAACACCTGGATGACCTGGACTACACCTGGATGACCTGGACTACACCTGGACTACACCTGGACTACACCTGGAAGACCTGGACTACACCTGGACGACCTGGACTACACCTGGACGACCTGGACTACACCTGGATGACCTGGACTACACCTGGACGACCTCAGCAGATTCAGAGCCTGATGAATCACATGAAGGCAGCAGAGACAGAATCATCCTCCATCCTCCCTCTGATTGGCTGATTGCTAAGCCCTCAGCTGCAGCCAGGAGGTCAGAGGTCACAGGAGGCCTCCTCCATCCTGATTGGAGGAGCTCCAGCTGATGCGGCTCGGGGGCAACAGGAACATGAACAGGTAAACAGGTAAACACATCCAGCATGAGCAACAGATGGACAGAGAGACAGGAAGAGGAGAAACTCCTGATCTGAACCTCCAGTCCTCAGGGTTGGATCTGGATCCAGTCTGGATCTGGATCCGGATCCAGATCCAGTCTGAACTGCATCTGGATCCGGATCCAGTCTGGATCTGGATCCAGATCCAGTCTGAACTGCATCTCAGAGAGCTGCTGCTGTGAACCCTGTAGACCTGAGGATCAGATCCGGATCAGCTGTAGCCCAGAGGAAGCGTTAGGCTCCGCCCCCTACCTTCATAGGTGAGATGTGGGCGTGGGTGACGTATCCGTGGACGTTCTCGATCTGGTTCAGGTTCTTCTCGGCGACCTGGACCAGCTCTGGCCCCGCCCCCTCCTCCGTGAGGTGGGGGGAGCTCTGGTCCTGGGGGGACGAGTCCTCATCGTGGTGCCGGTACTTCTGGGGAGGACAGGAAGGACAGCGGGTCAGCGAGCCCCGAGTTCTGACTGACAGGCTCCACCAGAACCAGAACCCGGCCGAGATCAAGATGAACTGAGCCCAAAATGCTCGGTTCTGACCCGCTTCAGGACCAAAAGATGGGATGAATGGAAGCATGAGGAGAAGATCCAGAACCATCTAACCGGATCGGTTCTGATCCGGATCAGTTCTCTACAGAACCGATCCGTTTCAAGTTGGTAGAGTCATTCAATCAGGAGGCGCCGGTCCGACCCGGAGAACGGTCCCAGATGTTCCAACTCTGAACCAACAGAACCGGGAACACGGTGACGGCTGAACCAGCATCCAGCAGACTGGTTAAACTGGACCAGTTATTGATTTATGATCGATATCTTTATAGATCAATAATCCTCAGAGGGAGACGAAGCAGCTGGAGCATCAGGAACCTGAAACCTCAAATCAGATTTAAGAGGAAAATTATTATATTTTTGCTCCTAAACGATTCTCTCCTAAAATAACCGGGCTGACACAGGTCAAAGGTCAGCTAACATCTCTGCAGACCCCACACATCCTGGACACATCCTGGACAGACTTTAACCTCCAGGTGGCGCCACAGAGACAGTTTATCTGCTGCTCTGCTGTTACACCCGTTAAAATATGGATGCTTTACTTTTCTAAACATTCAGTGGCAGCCATCTTACCGCTGAAGCTGGTTTTCCTCGTCTCCACGCGGCTCAGCCAATCAGCTCCTGGATTGGTTGCCATGCAACCACCAGCCAATGGCGTGTCTAGCAGCAGACTTCCCAACATGCATTTAACAGGACAGTTTGTTTCCCAGTCGGTCCGGATTCGATCCAAACCGACTGAATTTGGAAACCAAACGACCAGAAACAGAACTACAGTCAGCAGGTCAGTGAACGTCTCACAGAAACCCAGACAGGTCAGTGAACGCCTCACAGAAACCCCAACCGGTCAGTGAACGCCTCACAGAAACCCCAACCGGTAAGTGAACGCCTCACAGAAACCCCGACAGGTCAGTGAACGCCTCACAGAAACCCTTGACAGGTCAGTGAACGCCTCACAGAAACCCTTGACAGGTCAGTGAACGCCTCACAGAAACCCCGACCGGTCAGTGAACGCCTCACAGAAACCCCAACCGGTCAGTGAACGCCTCACAGAAACCCCGACCGGTCAGTGAACGCCTCACAGAAACCCCGACAGGTCAATAAACGCCTCACAGAAACCCCGACCGGTCAGTGAACGCCTCACAGAAACCCAGACAGGTCAGTGAACGCCTCACAGAAACCCAGACAGGTCAGTGAACGCCTCACAGAAACCCAGACAGGTCAGTGAACGCCTCACAGAAACCCCAACCGGTCAGTGAACGCCTCACAGAAACCCAGACAGGTCACTGAACGCCTCACAGAAACCCTTGACAGGTCAGTGAACGCCTCACAGAAACCCCGACAGGTCAGTGAACGCCTCACAGAAACCCCAACCGGTCAGTGAACGCCTCACAGAAACCCCGACCGGTCAGTGAACGCCTCACAGAAACCCCAACCGGTCAGTGAACGCCTCACAGAAACCCCGACAGGTCAATAAACGCCTCACAGAAACCCCGACCGGTCAGTGAACGCCTCACAGAAACCCAGACAGGTCAGTGAACGCCTCACAGAAACCCCGACAGGTCAGTGAACGCCTCACAGAAACCCTAACTGGTCAGTGAACGCCTCACAGAAACCCCGACAGGTCAGTTAAGGCAGTGCAGGGAGAACTGGGTTCTCAGTGGAACCAGAGCAGAACTAATGGAGGGGAGGGAGATCCACGGCTCTGACACACACCTCCTCCTCCTCCTCCTTCTCCTCCTCCTTCTCCTCCTCCTCCTCCTCCTCCTCCTCTTCTTCCTCTCTGAGCTGTGAGGAAGAGGAGGGGGAGGGGTCCCGGCCGCCTCGCTGCTATAAATAGGAGCAGCAAAGAAACAAGGAAGATGAAGCAGACCGGACCAGAACCAGCAGAACCGTCTGGTATCTGGGTTCAGTTCTGCTGCTCTGAGCCGGAGCAGAACCTCCATGTTGGTACCAACCAGAACCAGCAGAACTCCACATCCCTGACAAGGTTCTGGTTCTGCTCTCAGTGAAACAAAGCCCAGAACCTGGTTGACATGCAGCCAACCAGAACCATGGTTCTGGACTTTGACTAGGCCACTGCAGAACTGCAGCTGTGGTTCTTGTCTTTTCCAGTCAGTCTGTTCTGGTTCTGCTGTTGTGTTTGGACCCAGCTTCAGCTGGACTCATCCTGGATCTTTACAGGTGGGACCCAAACATCCAGGCCCACAGCATGACCCTTCCACCACCATGCCGAACAGAACTGGGTTCTGGTTCTGTCCGGCATGGTCCCATCGGTCCCAGAGCTCTGGAGCTTCATCCAGCCCGGCGGCCATCTTGTTTCTAGAAAACAGGTTTAGTCCTCCAACCTGTCCAGGCAGCCATGCTGGCTCAGAGTCCTGACCTTTGACCCCTGCTGTCAGAGATGGAGCTCAGGTCTCTGCCCTGCAGCGTGGAGCGCCCGCCCCAGTCGATCCGGCCGATCAATCGGGTTAATTAGGAGGAAGAGGAGCGGAGCCTTCATCACCGATCTGCAGTCAGAACCAAGCTGAGAGCCATCGGGTCGGTTCTGCTGCAGAACAGAACCCGGTCCGACCAGGTGCTCTGGCTGAGAGACGTCCACTGATAAACACAGGATTCACCATTTTATTCCTTGGTGACCTCTGACCTCTTGAAGACGTTTCCTTTCTTCAGCAGGTTAGCATAGATCTATGGGCCACAGAATGTGTTCATTACGTCTTTCCTACAAAATAATCCGATTTTTTCCTGCTCAGTTCTGATTGTTGATCTGTCAGAATGACGTCTCTGTCTCTTTAAATCCAAATGAGCTTCTGCCGCTGGCCACGCCTCCCAACTCGACGTTTACACTCACGTGAAAATGGCTGCAAACAGATGTGCAACAATGCAACTGTGCATCTTTGAAAAGCAGAAGTGGAGCCTCCTGCACAACCAACCAGAACGCAGCAACTGGTTTCTGGATGATAAGTCAACAACAGAACTCCTGTCTCTTCCAGCAGCCATTGTACAGCTCTGCTGTTGCTAGGTGACGGGCTTCAGAACGCGTCAGATTGTCTATTGTCTGAATCTGGAACAGAAAGTGAAACCACTGAACACGCAGAGGGCAGCAGATCAGCTGTTATGGTATCGATTTGTTTAGATGACGATACGATGATGTCACAAAACTAATTTATTCCAGTTTAATTCATTAATCTGATCAATACGATCAAATATCAATTCACATCAAACTTTACGGATTTATTCCTAAACTCCTCCAGGAATGAAATTAAAAATATGTCAAACTAAAGATTTGATCTGGATATTTACATTTTGTATGAATCTAATCGGGTCGTTGATCATTGAATCCATGGATTTATTGATCCTGAGGTCAGCAGGTCATCCAGGCTCCAACAGACCCAGAAGATCATCCTGATTATTTCATGTTTTTTATTTTCTCCCTGAGAGTCAGATCGTTCACAAAGCATCATGGGTAATCGGCGTCAGGAAGCTCCTCCAGGACTCTGTTTTTGTTCCTGCGGAGCACATGGACCTCACACATGCACCGCCACGCCTGCCGCCTTCGGCCAATCACAGCTCGGCCCCGCAGCTCAGCCGGCCTCCGATTGGTCGGCTCGCAGAGGGAGAGGCGACAGGCAGGTCCAGCAGCCAATCAGGAGACGGCAGGTTTAGTGGCTATAATACGAGGTTTTAATCCCTGGGCTGAGTCTCACAGGTGCAGGACGGGAAGCAGGTTGGGAATCTGCAGGATGTTCCGGGTCCGAGGTTCCGCTGAGGCCCGGAACGCCGCGGCACCGCCGCTCCGTTACATAACCACAGCAGAACCGGGTCAGAACACGCTGTTCCACATCCCTGCTGTTCTGAAGGAGGAGCGTCTCCAGAAAACCAGCATCAACCCCGGCTCAGGTCAAAGGTCACCGGCCCAGTTAAGGTCCAGTTCACTGACCTCAGAATGTGGATTTATTCCAGCTGTTCCCAAAACCAACCGACTGGATGGAGGACGTTCCCCTGCAGATCCGTCAGAACCGGGCCCTGGCCCAGAACCACCAGCAGAACCGGTCCGATTCTGGCTCTGGACGTCCTCCAAGCAGAGCAGACCACCACAAGGTCCGATTGACAGAACAGAACCCAACCGGACCGCAGCAGGATGCCCGGTCCGGATCCAGGCACAACAGAACCAGAACCTTTACTGGAGTCTGAGGAGTGCCAAGTTCTCCAGAACCGGACCTGCTGGGCCCTCTGGACTGAGAGCCGGCTGTGACACATCAACAGAACCAGGACAGAACCAAACCTGACTGTGACCCGGACCCAAACGGGATGTGGATCCTGAACGGGTCCAGAACGAAGCAGGACTCTAACCTGGACCCAAACCCAACTATGACGACTGATCCAGAACACACCATGGCCCGGCCCGGCCCGCGTCCTGACCCACCTTGCAGCCGAACATGAGGGAGATGGTGCTGCTGCTGCAGGCCACCTTGCAGTGGCAGAGCATCGGGGAGAAGCATTCCCCCCTGCCGGACCCGGGGGACTCGGCGCCGGGACACCGGGCCGCCAGCCGGCTCCTCCGGGAGCGCCGCCGGCTCCTCCGGGAGCGCCGCCCGCTGCCATTGCTGCTGCCGCCGGCCGAGCTGCCCCCGCCTCCTCTTCCTCCTGCCTCTCCTCCTCCTCCTCCTCCGCTGCTGCTGCTGCTGCTGCTCCCTGCTCTCACCATCCGCCCTCATTCCTGGCGTCGCTCCATGGCGGCGGGGAGGAAACGACCCCCAGAGCTCTTCCTGCATCCAGGGAGAACCCCCCCAGGATGAGCGGCGTGTTCTCTGCTGTCAGGCTGCGGATCGGCTCCCTCCGTCTCCGCGCCGCGCCGTCCTCCTCTCTGAGCGATGAAGAGCGCTCCGGCGTCTGCGTGAAGCTCCGCTCTGTGGGGGCGTGAGCGGGGGGGCGACAGAGGCTGGTCACATGACGCATCGGAAACGAGGCGCGAGGAGGGGGGGGGTGTCCTGAGGCAAGGTAGAGCGATGTAGGACAGAGGAAGAGGAGGGATGAAGAGGAGGGATGAAGGCTGGAGATGAGGAAGAGGAGGAACTCAGGAACTTTTGTCTCAGTGTTTGGTCCGGTCCGGACGGATTCTAGAGGTTCCAGAACCTCACCAACACAAGTGGTTCTGATTTCCTGCCAAGTTCTGACCCGGCAACGCTACAGGAAGTGAGCCTCCGGTTCTGTTGGACTGATCAACCGGGCCGGGCTCTGAGCTCCTCCAGGTTCTGGATGAATTCATGTTTTTCTGTCAGATCAGAACCGGCCCAAACTGGACCGGCTATTACTGGACACCGCATTCGGAACCACAGCAGAACTTTCTGAAGGCCCAGGTTCTGTCCATCAGGGTCATTTGGACCCACAAGCTTTTTACTCCGTGCGCGGTCTTGGTGGATCGAACTGACCCCAGGTGAGCTTTTAAAAGTTCCGGGAACTGACGGTCTGACGGGACGACCCTTCGCCGTCCGAGTCCAAACCACAGGAAGGTTAAAACACAACGAGCTGCAAACGTTTTGGACGGGGCGGAAAATCACATGAACCAATCACACATCCACACGTCAACAGGCTGGCCAATCAGCATTCAGGGGGCGGGGCTTCCGCTTCAGATTTAAAGAAGAAAAATCTGGAAGTGGCAGATTCCCAGGGGTGGAGCTATGTGTGGGAATGGGCGGGGCTATATGTGAAGGGGCGGAACTACGTGTGGGAAGGGGCGGGGCTATGTGTGAAGGGGTGGAACTACGTGTAGGAAGGGGCGGGGCTACGTGTGGGAATGGGCGGGGCTATGTGTGAAGGGGTGGAACTACGTGTGGGAAGGGGCGGGGCTACGTGTGGGAAGGGGCGGGGCTAAGTGTTTCCAGTTACGAGAAGCATCAATTATTCCAACTAGAAACCAAACTGGGCATCAAGAGGACAACAAGATCCAAACTGGGATCGGATTAAACCCAAACTGGTCCCTCCAGTTTTCTGCAAATGGAGTCGGTCTGAACTGGCACCTGGTGCCCAGAATTGGACCCCTAGAGGAGTTCTACTGGGCTGTACTGGTTCCCAACAGGAAGATAATTGGGGTCCAAAATGGGCTCCAAACAGACACTTAGTGGTCCACAAATGGACGACGTCTCAGTAGCACTTCAGCATGTAGGGGGCGATAAAGTGCTGCTTTATACACTTTCTACTCAGAGAAGAAGCTTTTATTTAGCAAGAAATAAAAGTGGTTTCTGTTTCTTTGCTGTTCCACTTCTCACTTCAAACCAAACCTCATCGTCTCTCTTCTTCTGCTCATGATGTGCTGCTCTGTCTGGTCTGCTCTGTGTGGCGCCACCTTCTGACCGGAGGCGTTACTGTTCCTGCACCCACACAGGCTCCATCGTTTACTACGCAAGTAGAGAGGAGGAGCGGACCGGATCCGTGATGAAACTCTGGAGCGGACCGGATCCCTGATGGAGCTCTGGAGCGGACCGGATCCCTGATGGACTGGATCTGGAGCGGACCGGATCCCTGATGGAGTGGACCGGATCCCTGATGGACTGGATCTGGAGCGGACCGGATCCCTGATGGAGCTCTGGAGCGGACCGGATCCCTGATGGAGTGGATCTGGAGCGGACCGGATCCCTGATGGAGCTCTGGAGCGGACCGGATCCCTGATGGAGTGGATCTGCAGCGGACCGGATCCCTGATGGAGTGGATCTGGAGCGGACCGGATCCCTGATGGACTGGATCTGGAGCGGACCAGATCCCTGATGGACTGGATCTGGAGCGGACCGGATCCCTGATGGAGCTCTGGAGCGGACCGGATCCCTGATGAAACTCTGGAGCAGACCGGATCCCTGATGGACTGGATCTGGAGCGGACCGGATCCCTGATGGAGCTCTGGAGCGGACCGGATCCCTGATGGAGCGGGTTTGGAGCGGACCGGATCCCTGATGGACTGGATCTGGAGCGGACCGGATCCCTGATGGACTGGATCTGGAGCGGACCGGATCCCTGATGGACTGGATCTGGAGCGGACCAGATCCCTGATGGACTGGATCTGGAGCGGACCGGATCCCTGATGGACTGGATCTGGAGCGGACCGGATCCCTGATGGACTGGATCTGGAGCGGACCGGATCCCTGATGGACTGGATCTGGAGCGGACCGGACCCCTGATGGAGCGGGTCTGGAGCGGACCGGAACCCTGATGGAGCTCTGGAGCGGACCGGATCCCTGATGGACTGGATCTGGAGCGGACCGGATCCCTGATGGACTGGATCTGGAGCGGACCGGATCCCTGATGGACTGGATCTGGAGCGGACCGGATCCCTGATGGAGCGGGTCTGGAGCGGAACGGATCCCTGATGGAGCTCTGGAGCGGACCGGATCCCGGGTCCAGTCTGGAGACGGCAGGAAGCAGAGATTCCTCCTCCAGCTGACAGCAGCAGCAGCAGCCTGGGAGAGAATCGCTGGGTTTGTTGGACCGGGCCGGTTCCCTGCATGTCCGCCCACCGTCTGTCGCTGTCCTCCGCAGAGCGTTAGTCATCCAGAGAGGGGGAGGGTCGGAGCGGGTCGGCAGGAGACGGGACGAAATGTGAGAGAAACAGGCTCCGCGTTGCCTTTAGACATCAGTCACATGATTTAATGTCTGACTGGAATCAGTCTGTAGAAGAACCTGCAGGACGGACCGATGAAGACATGCAGAGTTTGGAGATGAAGATGAGGAGGAGGAAGGACTGAGATGCTACTGATGAATTATAGATTTAGTCCAGAGATTGTTGTTTCCTGAACCAGAACCGCTTCTGGGTCAGATTCATTCAACAGAACCAGGAAAGTTACCTGGAGAATAATTCAGTTCTGACCAGTTAACTGCTCAGAAACGGGAACGGGTCCGGAAAACGGTTCTGGTTCCATGAAAAGCTTCAGGATATTGACGTTAAAAATGAAATCCATTTTAACAAATAAAATCTGCTGGCCTCCATTTTGTGGCGTACGCTTACTTTAACAGGAAGCTATGAAAGTGAAACAGGTTCAACGGCCCGATTCCCTAGAAGGAAAACATCTGGACAAAATTCCCTGGAAGACCGAGCTGGACATGAGCGCCACTGAGAGCAAAACGAAAACTGGAACGGAGAAACAGCTGAAGACGCCGAGACCGACCACAGGCTGGAGCCATGTTGGAGGCAGCCATGTTGGATGCAGCAGCCATGTTGGATGCAGAGCCATGTTTAATGCAGCCATGTTGGATGCAGCAGCCATGTTGGATGGAGCCATATTGGATGCAGCCATGTTGGATGCAGCCATGTTGATGCAGCCATGTTGGATGCAGCCATGTTGATGCAGCAGCCATGTTGGATGCAGCAGCCATGTTGGATGCAGCCATATTGGATGCAGCCATGTTGGATGCAGCCATGTTGATGCAGCCATGTTGGATGCAGCCATGTTGATGCAGCCATGTTGGATGCAGCCATGTTGGTTGCAGCAGCCATGTTGGATGCAGCAGCCATGTTGGATGCAGCCATATTGGATGCAGCCATGTTGATGCAGCCATGTTGGATGGAGCAGCCATGTTGGTTGCAGCAGCCATGTTGGATGCAGCCATGTTGGATGCAGCCATGTTGGATGCAGCCATGTTGGATGCAGCAGCCATGTTGGATGCAGCCATGTTGGATGCAGCCATGTTGGATGCAGCAGCCATGTTGGATGCAGCAGAAATGTTGGATGCAGCCATGTTGGATGCAGCAGCCATGTTGGATGCAGCCATGTTGGATGCAGCAGCCATGTTGGATGCAGCCATGTTGGATGCAGCCATGTTGGATGCAGCAGCCATGTTGGATGCAGCAGCCATGTTGGATGCAGCCATGTTGGATGCAGCCATGTTGGATGCAGCCATGTTGGATGCAGCCATGTTGGATGCAGCCATGTTGATGCAGCCATGTTGGATGCAGCCATGTTGGATGCAGCCATGTTGGATGCAGCCATGTTGATGCAGCCATGTTGGATGCAGCCATGTTGGATGCAGCCATGTTGGATACAGCAGCCATGTTGGATGCAGCAGCCATGTTGATGCAGCCATGTTGGATGCAGCAGCCATGTTGGATGCAGCCATGTTGGATTCAGCCATGCTGGATGCAGCAGCCATGTTGGATGCAGCAGCCATGTTGGATGCAGCAGCCATGTTGGATTCAGCCATGCTGGATGCAGCAACCATGTTGGATGCAGCCATGTTGGATGCAGCCATGTTGGATGCAGCCATGTTGGATTCAGCCATGCTGGATGCAGCAGCCATGTTGGATGCAGCCATGTTGGATTCAGCCATGTTGGATTCAGCCATGCTGGATGCAGCCATGTTGGATGCAGCCATGTTGGATTCAGCCATGTTGGATTCAGCCATGCTGGATGCAGCCATGTTGGATGCAGCAGCCATGTTGGATGCAGCCATGTTGGATGCAGCCATGTTGGATTCAGCCATGCTGGATGCAGCAGCCATGTTGGATGCAGCCATGTTGGATGCAGCCATGTTGGATGCAGCCATGTTGGATTCAGCCATGTTGGATTCAGCCATGCTGGATTCAGCCATGTTGGATGCAGCCATGTTGGATGCAGCCATGTTGGATTCAGCCATGTTGGATGCAGCCATGTTGGATGCAGCCATGTTGGATTCAGCCATGCTGGATGCAGCCATGCTGACTTCTCGCTCCATCTCGTCATCTGGAACCATGTGCCTGTTTTTATCTGCAGGCTCATAAACACTTTAAAGGATTTTTTCTGACACGGTGAGGAATCGTGTAAGTTTTTCAGAATTCTTCACTGAATATCTGAAACTGCTGGGTGGAAATCTGACCGTCGTCATTAATGGAGGAGGTTCTCTGCAGGTAGGTGGCGCTCTCTCTCCATTACAACAGGGATCCCATCCGAGTGTGGATTCATGTTTAAATGTGAAAAAGACTCTTCATCGTCTCCATCCGTCTCAGACAGACGAGGGAAAATCATCATTATCCTTCACTTACAGATTAAAACTGAGATTATGAATAATCTGAGTCACATCAACAGTGAGTTTCTAGCCAACATCCCATAATAATCTAAACCCACCAGCTGTAAAATCATCACAGCAGGACACCGTGTTATTGTTGAATATCGCTATGACAACAGTTTCCTCATCTTCATTTTAAATACACCTGGATTTAACTAGGCCAACAGTCGGAGCCCCCTGCTGGAGGATTACTGAACTGCAGGCAGGAAGCAGAAGGTCCAGAGCTCCAGGAATCCTGGAGAACCGTCCGGACCACCTGACCGGGTCACAGGGAGGTTCAAGATCTGGACCGGAACCACAGCTGCCTGAAGCAAAACCGGATGAAGTTCCTGCTGTTTCCACCAATCAGCCGCCATCTGAGCGCCGCTGCTTGAGTGCCTCATTATCAAAGCCTGAGTCAGGCTACGCGCGCGCACACACACACACACACACACACACACACACACACACACACACACACACACACACACACACACACACACACACACACACACACACACACACTGACAGTGATGGCAGCTGACAGGTTGAGACGTGACGGCCTTCTAATTTTATCTCACCGCTGTTTAACGCAGACCTGCTGCACTGAGGTGCTGCAGCGACCCACCAGAACCCCCCCCTCCACACACACACACACACACACACACACACACACACACACACACACACACACACATGCTCACATGACGGGAAACCCTGGAACCTGCAGTACAGCTCTGTGGAGGTGGCGCCCCCTGCTGGACAACAACGTCCCAGCCCTGTGGAGTCCTGAGCTTCTGCCAGATGAAACATCCAACAGATAAAATCCAGCAGAACCCGACCCGGACCTTCACAAGCTCAGAACAGCAGCGTGCAGAACGGCACAGTGGTGGCAGCATCATGATCACCTGAAACTCACTCCGCTTCACATCCCGACCCGTTTGGACCCGACACCGTGAAGCAGAACCAGGAACGATCGGATCAACATCTGGAGATAAAACTCTGCTTGTCCAGTGCAGCAGTGAGATCTAGTTCTGCGTGTGACGGATCCTCAGTCAGCCTGAGGTCGGCCAATACGTCCAGGAACAAAGAGGCGTTTCCATGTCAACACGCACAGCCGATCCGTGTTCTGGCAGCGTTTGGTTCTGTCTGCGACAATAAGACAATAAATACATGTGAACAGTAACTAAATGTTATATTTTTGGGGGGGAAAATTTTGATTTTTTTCCACCAATCAGGTTGTTTCCGTAGTTCAGTGATGTCAGAGCGTCCATGGCCGCCATCTTGTTTTTTAGCTGGTTTCCATGTCGACTGAATTCAGATCAACTCCCAGAAAGATTAAAACATGTTTCTGAGAATATTTTCTGCCAGTTGTTTTTAAGTAAATAAAATGTAATTTAGTCACATCCTCCAGCTCAACCACCAGCCAATCACATTCAGACCTGATTCAGCCAATCACAGGACTCCTTGTAAACGCTGCATTCGCTCGGATAACAACCACCAATCAGCACCAGCAAATAAAATTTACTAAAAACATTAAATTTTACTAAATCTAAAGTAAAACAAACTTTAACGTTTTCACCCTGATCATATTTAGTAAAGCATATAAATATGCTGACTCGTCATTGTCCACTTTGGGTCGTTTTACTTTAACGTCATTTTTAAATGCGACATAGAAATTGTTACATAGATCATCTTGAGATCTACTGGCTGATTAATTAGGGTTTAACTGGAGAAGATTAGATTTATTTTAGATGCATTTCTATATAGATATATAATTCCTGTCCGCCTTTCACATTTGAACACAGAACCGTGGCGGACTGCTGGTGGACCGGTCCAGCAGAACCTCAGGCTTCAGCAGGTGTTCTGAAAACGGTTGAAATGATCTGGTCTGGTTTCTGACCCTCCAGCAGGGGGCAGCACAGCATCAGACATGCTGCAAGTCCGTTTTCCTCCCTGGACCAACTTCTCTCTCTGACTGGGTCGGTCTGCCGACCAGAACCTTCATCACAGCCTGAGGGTGAAGAGCAGCTTTTTCCTGATCCTCCAGATGATTATGATTACAGACGGTTTTAGACGTGAAGCTGAGATACAAAACGTTTTATTCCTGAACGATTCTGCAGGTTCTGCAGTCAGATTCTGACTCAGGCCCGGTAAGTCCAGGGCAGGAGATCCGTTTGGATGCGACCCGGATCAGCGGCCCGCCTCTGGAGCTTTCAGAGGAAACTCACAGGAAGCTGCAGCTGTTTGATCCGCCCAAACCGTCAGCAGAGCCTGAAGCACTTCCTGTCCAGGCCGCAGGATGGAGCGGCTGCTGCTGACGGCCCGACCCGGTACGGCTGCTGACGGCTCGGTACGGCTGCTGACGGCCCGACCCGGCCCGGTACGGCTGCTGACGGCCCGGTAAGGCTGCCGCCGGCCCGACCCGGCCCGGTACGGCTGCTGACGGCCCGACCCGGCCCGGTACGGCTGCTGACGGCCCGACCCGGCCCGGTACGGCTGCTGACGGCCCGACCCGACCCGGCTGCAGGTCCGAACAGGTTCTGAGAGACCTCATGATGAAGACCACCAGACCTTCATCGCGCTCCACTTCCTGCTGACGCTGCAACTTTTTATCCTCAGAAATCAACAAAAACTCAGATCCTGATCTTTACTGTCATCCCTCCATCACTCATCCCTCCATCACTCATCCCTCCATCATCCATCCCTCCATCCCTCATCCCTCCATCCCTCATCCCTCCATCCTTCCAGTAAAACGTGGAGCGGATCACAGACGGATCAATAATTCATGCTGCTGCTGCAGTCGAGGTTTTAAGATGCAGGAAAACCTGCAGAGGTCGGCCGCCTGGCGCCTCCTGCAGGTCAAAGGTCGCAGCATTTCCCCCCTCTCTGCTGCGGCAGCCAGACCAGAAACTGAAGTCATGAGAGTCCATCTGTCCGACAGACTGGGTCAGAACCGGGCCAACAGCAGAACCATGATCCAAACAGCAACTGACCTACAACATAACAGAAAAGTCCAGACTGAACGCTGCAGGTTCTGCTGGACAGAACCAACCGTCCAACATCCAGTCTGGGTTCCCAGGATCCGAAACCCAGATGAATCCCCACCGGATCGGATCCGGCCGAAAGCGGAAAGCTAAACAGAACCGAGCAGAACCAGAGGTCCAAAAACATGGAGGAAACCCAGAGAGGTGATGTGACGTTACACTGACAGAACCTTTAAAGTTCTGTTCACCAGAACCGTCTGGAGAACCCAGAGATGCTGCTGACCTGAGGCGGTTCCAGAAACCCGCCTGGAACCAGAACCATTAACCACTGAAACCATGGAGGGTCCAGTTCTGATCAAACCTGGACCAGAACCAGCCGACAGAACCTGAGTTACTTTAGGATATTTGAGCTAAATACAGATTTTCTAGAATGGACTCTGATCTTCATCACATGAAAAATAAAATAAAAATATAATCTGACAAATAATGTAATAAAAAGTAAAAAAAAACTCAAATCAATAATTTGTCTTTAACTCGTTGGTTTTCATTCATCTTTAAAACTTGGTAGTTTAAAGCCAAAATCCATTCAGAAAAATTGATAAATGAAAATTGTTTTCCATTTACAAAGAAATAAAAACTTTTGAAAACTAAAACAATCCATATTTTAGATTTTCAGTACCGTACTTTTAATTCGGCGGTAGTTTTGTCTGTTTTAAAAAAAGTATTCTAGTTAATAGATGTCTTTTTTTATTTGATGCCGAATTGGCCGCGGTGGGAGCCAAGCGGCTGAAACGCTGGAGCGGACCGATAAAAAAGTACATTTTGTACCAAAAGAAGCCGCTTTGGCGGCTCGGAAACCCGCCGAATTAACCAGCGACTCCTGCTGAATTAAACCCCCGGATGCAGCGCGTGTGCGGCGGCGTTTCCTCCGGTTTTTACCTTGGTTGTGACGATACAAATGCAGTCCATCGTTCCGAGGCAGCGGGAGGAGAACAGCCCGGCAGCATCAGCATCTCATCCCGCGGCTTCCCTCCGCAGACTCCGCTACATCCACCCGGACCGGCCGGCTGCTGCGGTCTACCCGAGTCGGAGCGCGTTCTCAGCGGACAGCCAGCTCCACCCTCCCCGGCCCGCCTTCATACCGGACCGGAGCGCAGCGGGACCAGAACCCCTCTGACTTTTCAGATGCTCAAGAGCCAGGACGCGTTCAAGTGCTGCCACACAACTCGGAATTTTCCTCACTTACACACCGTTTTTAAAGGGCTAGTATTGTGTAAAATCATCTTTGAGCTTTCCATCACGTTAACATGTTTTTCCCTCAAGAACACATCTGGAGTGTTTAAGAAATCCTTTAATCTCCATGGCAACCACTCAGCTGAGTTAAACACCTGGGTGGATCTAGCCCCACCTTCTAGACACAGCTCCTCCTTTCTACTTCACACAGCAGCCCTCCACCTGCCACGCCCCCACTCAGCTCCTCCAGACTAGCCAGCAGCAATTAGCCAACAGCTGGTGGACCTGCTGAGCTCATAGGAGCTGCTGCTCAGAGCAGCGCTGCTAACATGTTAAAGGGTTAATAGAGGAGCCATGTTGGGATGACTTCCTGGAGGCGGAGCTTTAGAAAGAGCAGGAGCATCTTAAAGAGACAGAGACCCAATTTCAAGGCGGTAAATTACAAAGTCACATTTCTTCCAAGTCACGTCTGATATATTCAGCATTTTTACAACAAATGAAGATTACAGTTACTTGATTGTGCTATAAAATGGCTCTAAGAACCTGGGAAACACGTAATCCTGCCCCTTTAAGGACAACAGGAACAAAAAATTAAATAAAAATTTTAAAACAGTCAGTTAATGAATTTTAACTGATCAAATATGTTAAAAATTATGAAGCTTACTGAAGACGACTCAAAAAACTTAAAAAAACTAAATAATAAAACGCACCAACAGGCGTCATCCTTTAATTAAACTGTATAACTGAACCAGAAAGCAGTTAAACCTCTTTAGGAGACTTGAATTTGGGTTCTGGAGGCCGGCCCACTCTGGGGAGGACCCGGACCTCCGTGGGTCGGTTCTGACCCGGCGGCGCCTCAGGGTGGAGGTGAGGCAGAGCGGCTCTGATGCCACGCCGCTCCAGCCTTTGTTCTTCAGCGTTACACACACCAACTGCCTGGAACCAACATGTATGATGACTCAACGCCAAATGGCTCAGGATGAAGAGGAGGAAGAGGAGGAGGAGGAGGAAGAGGAGGAAGAGCGTGTGCTGCGGCAGCAGACCAGGCTGAGTGGGCGCGCCACACAAGTACCAATCATTCACACTTCCATGAATCCGTCATGCGGCTGCGTCGCCGTGTGTGTGCATCATCATCATCATCATCATCATCATATGGCGTGTTACATGGCTGGTTATGCAACAGGAAGTGATGTCAGCAGCCTCAGATGTACCTGTCCTTTGTTTCTCCTGTTTATCGTCAGTTTGGCTCGAATAAAATCATTTTCTATGATTCTGAATCAGATCAATAGATGAATTATCGGCAGCCATAAAAGAATCGAACTGGACCCGATCGGTTCCGGTTCCACCTGGTGGGATCTGCTGGGTCCGCAGCGTTTCTTCAAATATTGATTTAATATCTGCAGTAAGTCTGTCACAATAACTAATGTTATAAATTATTCCAGGAATTATAAACGATGTTTTGAGATCATTTCCCAGAAATAAGGCAGAATAACTTAAGAACACATAATCAAAGATCAATAAACTTTAGATTCTAATAAACATTTAAAATATCCACAATAAATCAACACAAAAACAAATGAAATGTAAACTTTGAGACCCAAACACCAAACTGAAGAGTTTTATCTTTTAGTTTTTGGTAGAAAGAGAAAAAATGATAAATTATACAAATGGAAATTATTGAGTTAGTTTTCATTTATGATATTGGGTTTATTGCTTATTGCCACAGGCAGGAGGAAGATTATTATTATTATATTCAACTGTTACAAGTTAATTTCATACAAGACTTGACAGAAAAATGTTTAATGAGTATGAAATCATATCAGTCGCTAATATAAATATGGTACTAAAATCGAGTTATTTTTAAAGGACTGTTGTTTGTCACTTTCTTCAAGAACATTGTGATCAGTGATCAGCTGGTAAGCCTGTTCTGTGATCGGCTGGTAGAGGCTCTGTCCTCCACTAGGGGGCGTTCGCCTGCAGGGAAGAACAGAAAATCGCTCTGCTGGGTTTTAAGGTGCAACAGCAGAACTGTGTCCAGCACAGGTCAGTTACGCTTTAGATAGTGAGAAAAGGGTTGGGATGAGCTGCTGCCAGGGGCTGCACGGTGGCGCAGTTGGTAGAGCTGTTGCCTTCTGGGTTCGATTCCCGGCCCCGGTCTTTCTGTACTCCGTTTTCCTCCCACAGTCCAAAAACATGACTGTCAGGTTAATTGGTTTCTCTAAATTGTCCCTAGGTGTGTGTGTGTGTGTGGTTGTTTGTCCTGTGTGTCTCTGTGTTGCCCGTCCAGGTGACCTGTCCAGGTGACCCCGCCTCTCGCCCAGAACGTTACCTGGAGAGGCAGCAACCCTCCTGACCCACTGAGGGACATGGATGATCTGCTGACATCACTGCTTACAAATAACTTTAACATAAACAAGAGTTTGTTTCACTGACTATTAGTACTAAATCTGTACATGCATTTCATTTAACGCTTCTGTGTTTTAACTTGTTTTCCAAAGCGTATTTTTTGCAGTGTAAATAAAACTGAACAGATTTTGCTTTGGTTCACTTTCTATAAACCAAAACAGCACAGAGAGTCTTTATTTTAGTGATGTGTGAGATGTAGCGCGGCGTCCAGGTTGTCCTGCTCAGACATCAGAGATCAGCTCATGTTTTATTCTCTGCTGCTGCAGCGAAACTCCTGATCTCAGCTGAAGAGCAGCAGCCTGGCAGCGCGGAGCCCCAACACGGCTGCACATCCAACAGCACCACATGTTTCATAAACTGAACTTTCTCTGCAATGTGACTCAGAATTATTCAGGAAAAATTGGCTTTTTCACAGATTTTTCCTTAGAGAACATCTAAAATATTCCAAAGGAAAAGCAGATCAGGAGCAGCAGCACCACTGAGGGTCACATGATGCTGAAGGCGGCACAGTTATCAGAAATAATCAATATTTTGATATAATTGAACTGACACAAACCGAGCCATTTCATTTCACACAGCTTCACACATCAGCGCTGCAGACACTAAGCCCCGCCCCCTTCACCTGGCCAATCAAACTCCTGCATAGGCCTGTCGCGATAAACGATAAATCAATTAATCGCACGATAGATTAAACCCATCGACCTCATTTTAATTATCGGATTTATCGTCTCTTCCTGCCTTTTTTTCTTTCTATTGATGACACTGAATGAAAAAGGCTCATTCAGGGTCAGTGGAGAGCACCGGGTAGGGTGCTCTCCACCCTACCCGGTGCTCTCCACTGACCCTCCCCATTTCCTTAGTGTAATGTCAAAAGGTCTTGAAACAATATTATCGTTTATCGCAGTAATTTTTTAGACAATTAATCGTCCAGCAAAATTTGTTATCGTGCAGCTTAAGAGCCGACATCAGAAGTCTGTTTTATAACTTATTATAATTTGATCTATAAATTCATATTGAAACAGAAACAATCACAGGAAATAGACTCAGTGCGAAATGCATCACGATCAAAACAAAAGCCCAGCTCCACCAGACATCCTCATCATCATCCTCATCCTCATCCTCATCCTCATCATCATCCTCATCCTCATCATCCTCATCGTCCAGAGAAACAAGTCCTGCGTCCTCCTGGGCCGAGGAGCCGTCACTCCAAACCAGACTAGAGTTTAGAAATGACTCATGGCTGAGACGTTTCCTCTGGCCTGATGAAACTAAACCATAAAGATCATTTTTATATTTGGAGACAAAAGCAGCTTCACACCATCGACAGGTTACAGAACCTTCAACACGGGCCCATCAGAACCGCTCGGCTAAAACACGTTAAAACATGAAGCAGATGAGAAAATGGCCGATGCCAGAACTGAAACCACAAACCAGACCACCACCATGACTCCAGGTCCACCAGTACAGCTCCAGTCTGACCTGGACGACCAGGGGACGACTAGAGGACGGCCAGGGGACGACCAGGGGACGACTAGAGGACGGCCAGGAGACGACCAGAGGACGACCAGGGGACGACCATTGGACGACCATTGGTCAACCAGAGGACGTCCAGACGGCGGCTCCTGGAAGTCGGGGTCAGGCTGAAGGAGGACCATCCTGATGGGGTTTTCTGCAGAAGTTCCCTCCATGAGGTTTGGGACGAGCTGATGACCGCTGTTTGTTCTGAGGCACCGCCCCTTTAAGGATGTCAGCCAATCAGCTGTGAGGATTCGTGTCTGGGTCGTCACCTGGGTCGTGCAGATGCCGTCTGAACCATGGCAGCCATACTGGCCCCCAGCATTTTGGTCTTATGAGTCTCATGCTTGTTCCTTTGTCCTTGTCCGTCTTCATGGCCGTTGCCCTGGTGACCATCGTCTTCGTGACATTGTCATTGTGGTCTTTGTCTTCAGGACCATGTTGTCCTTATGACGTCCGTCTTTCCGACTCGAGCCATCACAACCTTCATGACGTTTATGGCTTTCATTCTTATTCCTTCTCTTTATGGTCTCATGTCCACATTGCAGAGGCAGGCAGGAAGTTGGAGCGGCGTCTCGAACTGAACGGACGCCGAGACCAGAGGTCGTCTGTCCCAGACGGTAACCCCAGGAGCGCCCCCCTGTGGACTGGAGCTGTACTGTTCAGACCCAACAACATGAACCAGAATGAATGAAGCACAATGACCCTGAACGCCTCACAGACCGCCTCAACGGGTCGCTGACGGTTTGACGCCACAACATCCAGAACTTTCTGTGAAACCAGAGGAGGTTCTGATCCGCTCGGACCTGGTTTCACGCCGGTCCAGACGCTGCTGTGATCAAACTACAGCGACGCACTGAGAGCCCAGAGCCCCTCCTCCCCCCGTCCGATGGTCCAAAGCACACGAGGACTGATGGGACATGCGGCGGAGGTGGACGACACCAACAGCCCCTCCCACCAACAGCAGAGTCCGGTTCTTACCTGGCCGTCATGGCGGGGGGACAGCTTGGCCTGCGCCAAGGTGTGCAGGATTTCGTTAAGGAGGGGGGACTCCTACGGAGGTCAGAGGTCGTTAACAGTCAGAGGAAACAGGAGACAGAGAGAGAGAGAGCATTCAATGACAACAACAAGAGCAGAGTGGGTCAGAACCTCCAGCCAGAACTAGGGCTGAAACGATTCCTCGAATGATTCGAGAACCTCGATTATTTAAATTCCTTGATTAAAATTTTCCTGCCTGGAAGCTTCGTTAATTTACGTTTTATCATTTAGCGCCGTGTTTCAGCCAGAACATGATCTGCGTTGCGTGCAGCTTTGACTTCCTCTGAGTTGTTGACGGAAGCTACGTGTTAGCGGCATAACGTCCAATCTTCAGGTTCGGGGATTTTACCGATTGGTGATAATTCCGGGTTTTCATGGTTTTTGGGGACCAATAAACATCCTTAAAATGCCCGGAGCAGAAAGGATGCCGGGAGTCCGGCAGCCTTTCTGCTCCGGAGCTGCTGGTTGGAGCTGAGGAGGATTTATACAGGTGAGCGGAGAGACGGAGCGGCGGGCGGCTGATGCTTACAGAGCAGCTTTACGGACGAACCGCACAATAAACTTATATCATCCCGGTCCGAACAGACGGGAGGCGGAACATGGCTGGTAGATGAGCTTCTGAACGGAGGAGCCGTAAATATCCCGTGTTGCTCCCCCCGTTCGTTCGTCCGTCCCCTGGTCTACCGATGGTCTCTCCCCCCGGCATTAGGTCTCTTCGTTCGCCTGTCCCCTGGTCTATTTCCTCCCCTCCACCCCACATTTTACCTTCGCCTGCCCTCTGACCCCAAACCCCCCAATCCAGGAGACATTCCCCGTATCGTCAAACCCAAAGCTCGGCAGGTTTGGGGCAAAGTGAGAGTTCAGCTGTTAAACTGACTGAAGATGAACAGAAACTAAAAGTTTAGACATTTTTATAAGAGTATTTGTGAGCCTGGCTCTTTATTATTACACTGAATATAATTCAGATTTTCATAAAAACGTTTTTATGTTCATGACATGTTATGTCATGTTTCTGACAGATGCCATGTCAGTCTTATTCACACCCATTCATATAAATGTTACCCAGGTTCATTTTCTAAACTACAAAAAGTAACTGTTAGGGAAGCTCAAATAAGAAATGGACTGGTATTGATATCTGATAGCAACACTGCTGTTACACCAGATTTACCAATATTTTATAATTTTTTTAATCCGATTAATCGTAAGAATAATCGATAAATAACTCAGCTACGAAAATATTGGTTTACAACAGCCTAGCCAGAACCTCCAGGCTGGACCTGAGGAGACGACATCAGATCAGCTTTACCTTCGTCCTTCCACTCAACCTTCTACTTCAACACACCCAGACTGGTTCTGTTCGGAGTCAGTTAGCGTCCAGAACCTTCCAGAACCGAATTGGAGGGGGCGGAATCAGCAGCAGACTTACATCTCCTCCTACCTTCAGCTCTGAGCTGTTGCTGTTCTAAACCGTTTACAGCCGGGTCACATTGATCCGGTTCACAGGTTCTGGTTCCCCGGGTTCCCACCGACCCGCGGTTCTCACTGACCCGGCGGGTACCGCAGAGAACGCCGGCGGTTCTCCACGGTACATAAGGAGATCTGAGACTGATCCTGAATTCCCCTTTATGGGACAAAATGTTCAGAGTCAGGAATCTGTTCAAAATAAAGAATCTGTTCAGATTCGGGATTCATTCAATTTGAATCTGTTCAGTCAGGGATCTGTTCAAAATGAAGAATCTGTTCAGTTCATAAATATTTCAGAAATGGGAATGTGTTCAAATGAACGATTCTGCTGTGGGTTGGGAATCTGTTCAGATTCGGAAAACTGACTGATCTGAATGTTCTGGTTCAGGAAGGAGAACTGAACGGAACTGAAGAACTGAACCTAAAGAACTGTTCACCAGACCACCAACAGACCCGGATCGGAACATCGGCCAGATGAATCAGAACCTCCAGCCGTGGCGATTCAGATTCTCAGTGAGAAGAAAAACCTCCAGTCAAAAATCTCACCTGTGTCTTTAAATAACTCCCAGTTTTCCCAGTATTCCCAGTTTTCCCAGAACTCCCAGGCCTCCTGTACACGCAGGACCAGAACAGTTTCCCTCAGAACCAGACCGGACCGGTTCTGAGGCACCAATCTGAGGCTCCTCCTCCTGACAGACAGCAGCTGTCGGTTCTGCAGCGTTCCTCAGACGTCCGACCCAACAGAACCACAGAGACCCGGTCGCATGGCGTCCTCTGCCAGATTACCCATAATCCCACAAAATCATGTAAACACGGGATTATGTGACTGGAAGAACCCGGCCGGCCGGCCGCTTCCGTCATGGTGACGGGTCACTGGTTCTGATGGTTCGGGTTCCAGTCGGACCGCCTGTTTACAGACAGGAGCTGCTGCCACTCATCCTGTTCACCAGAACCAGAACCACAGCAGGTCCGATCTGCTCAAATCAACAGGAAGTGACCCGGTTCTGAGCCTCAGAACCAGCAGATGGAGGGGAACCGGGCCGGACCCGGTGGTTCTGTGTGTTCCTGTCACTTTAAACAGAACCAGGAGCATCAAACGTGGACCCGGCTCCCCGCGGAGCGGCCGGTCGGCGCCGGTCCAGTTCTATTTAAACTCCTCTGATCTATTTTTACTGCAGCTATTTTTGCGGCGGCAGGAGAAGACGAGCGGCGGCGCCGGTTCTGGCCCGGTTCCTACCTCGATGCTGGTGCTAAGGCTGGGCAGCGTCTCGGAGGTTCCGGTCGGGCTCTGCAGGCTGGACAGGTCCCACAGGTGGAGCGGCACGCCCGGCTCCGCCCCCCGGGAAGACTCCGCCCACCGCTGGCTGTCCAGTAAGGTCACTTCGTAAAATTCCTGGATATCTGCGAGGACAGAGGAGAGTCCATCAGAACCGGAACCGGGTCAGAGGTTCTGCTGAACCCAGACTGTTTTAATGATGTTCTGATGTTAACAGCAGAGGTTTAATCACAAACGGACAGAAACCAGAGAGGAACTGATCTGAACTAATACCAATAAATACTAATAATAATATTAATAATAATAATAATAATAACAAACTGATCATATTTAGCAGCTTCATGTTTATAAGCCTGTTGACCAGAAATAAATCATTAAATATCATTAAATTTATTAGTGTATCAGCGTTTAACATGGTTTTATTTTTCTCTGCTCCTGCAGTTTCCATGGCAACATTCCTTGGTTTTCCAGACTCAACTTCCCAGAGTTCCTGGCTTTTATGTTCATCTTGAAATATTATCAAAACTGAAACTTTTGTGTCTCTCATTCTGACAGAAAGAAACATTTTAACACGTTTATGTTTAATGTGTCATCAGAAGAACCATTAGAGTAAAAACTAACCACAGAACAATACAGAGTTAAAACAGAAACTCAATGAAAAAACAACTTTTATTCTATATTTAACCATCAAAGTGAACATTCCTGTCTCAACTTTTCCCCTGGAATATTATCTCATTTCTTCTACTGCTATAAATAGAAAGACAGAAACAAGAACTGGGAGAGTAAACGACAGGAGGAACAGGAAGGTCGACCTGAAACTGTACACAAGTTTGATTTTTCATCTTCAGGAGTAGAAACATTTCATGGCCTCCAGGGGGCGGCAGAGAGCAGCCTGAACATCTGAAACTTTGACCTCCTCAGGAGCTTCAGGCTTTAAGCTCCATGTCTTTAGCCCCGCCCACTCTGCAGCGCTAACAAGTCCCAGCTAACAAGCCCCGCCCACTCTGCAGCGCTAACAAGTCCCAGCTAACAAGCCCCGCCCACTCTGCAGCGCTAACAAGTCCCAGCTAACAAGCCCCGCCCACTCTGCAGCGCTAACGAGTCCCAGCTAACAAGCCCCGCCCACTCTGCAGCGCTAACAAGTCCCAGCTAACAAGCCCCGCCCACTCTGCAGCGCTAACGAGTCCCAGCTAACAAGCCCAGCCCACTCTGCAGCGCTAACGAGTCCCAGCTAACAAGCCCCGCCCACTCTGCAGCGCTAACGAGTCCCAGCTAACAAGCCCCGCCCACTCTGCAGCGCTAACGAGCCCCAGCTAACGAGCTAAAACTAACGAGCCCCAGCTAACGAGCCCCAACTAACTAGCCCCAGCTAACGAGCCCCGCCCACTCTGCAGCGCTAACGAGCCCCAGCTAACGAGCTCCAGCTAACGAGCCCCAGCTAACGAGCCCCAACTAACGAGCCCCAGCTAACGAGCCCCGCCCACTCTGCAGCGCTAACGAGCCCCAGCTAACGAGCCCCAGCTAACGAGCTCCAGCTAACGAGCCCCGCCCACTCTGCAGCGCTAACGAGTCCCAGCTAACGAGCTCCAGCTAACGAGCCCCGCCCGCTCTGCAGCGCTAACGAGTCCCAGCTAACGAGCTCCAGCTAACGAGCCCCGCCCACTCTGCAGCGCTAACGAGTCCCAGCTAACAAGCTCCAGCTAACGAGTCCCAGCTAACGAGCTCCAGCTAACGAGCCCCGCCCACTCTGCAGCGCTAACGAGCCCCAGCTAACGAGCCCCAGCTAACGAGCTCCAGCTAACGAGCCCCGCCCACTCTGGAGCGCTAACGAGTCCCAGCTAACGAGCTCCAGCTAACGAGCCCCGCCCGCTCTGCAGCGCTAACGAGTCCCAGCTAACGAGCTCCAGCTAACGAGCCCCGCCCACTCTGCAGCGCTAACGAGTCCCAGCTAACGAGTCCCAGCTAACGAGCTCCAGCTAACAAGCTCCAGCTAACGAGTCCCAGCTAACGAGCTCCAGCTAACGAGCCCCAGCTAACGAGCCCCGCCCACTCTGCAGCGCTAACGAGTCCCAGCTAACGAGCTCCAGCTAACGAGCCCCGCCCACTCTGCAGCGCTAACGAGTCCCAGCTAACGAGCTCCAGCTAACAAGCTCCAGCTAACGAGTCCCAGCTAACGAGTCCCAGCTAACGAGCTGCTGTCGCATCCATCTGCTAAGTAGAAATAAGAAGATGATGATGATGATGATGATGATGATGATGATCTTCAACCACTTTCTTCAACAACACAGACCGGTTCTGACCCGCTGGAGCAGAACCTTCCTACTGGACCTCCCAACAGAACCAATCCTGGAAACCTGATTCTTCTTCATCACTACCATGCATGATGAAGAGGACGGAACCGGGCCTGCAGCAGCTGGAGGAGTCCCGGTTCGACCCGGTTTGGCCCGGTTCGACCCGGTCCGGTATTTTTGGAGCAAGCATCCAGAATAAGCAGCTGAGGGAAGCCCGGACCGCTGTTTCCTCATAAAGCCTCGGATCACCACTTCAGCAGCTCCTCACCGGAACCACCGGGCCTGAACCCGCCCTCTGACCAGAACCACGGCGTTTTCAGCCCGGAAACCACGGAGCGGATCTATTCCGGGCCGGAGCGGCGTGACGAAGCCAGAATTTATCACCAGCTGCTGCGTTCCTGAGGGCTTTTACGGCCCGCCGTGTTCCAGGGCGGTTCTGTTCTATCAATAGAACCGGCACCGGCTCCGTTTTACTGCCTGAGGATCAGCGTTACTCACATCCTCCAAGCCCGACCCACCAGTCAGAACCGGACCGGCAGAGTCAGCAGAGCGCCTCCAGAACCAAGGCCCGGCCGATCTCTCAGGGAAGTTCTACAGAACTTTGACCTTTAGGCTCTGAGCAGCTCCTCGGAGCCGGTTCTGGTTCCGGATGGAATTGTGTGAAACTCCTGAGCAGTTTCATCTTTCAGGAGCTTCAGTCGGACGTCAGCGGAGACGATTCCCCCTGGAGACCCGATTTATCTCCTAGGTTCTGCCCGACCGGGTCACGGTGGGTCTGCCCGACCGGGTCACACCCGACCGGGTCACGGTGGGTCTGCCGGGTCACGGTGGGTCTGCCCGACCGGGTCATGGTGGGTCTGACCGACCGGGTCACACCCGACGGGTCATGGTGGTTCTGCCCGACCCGGTCATGGTGGTTCTGCCCGACCCGGTCACGGTGGGTCTGCCGGGTCACGGTGGTTCTGCCCGACCGGGTTCCTGCAGCAGGGAGACAGAACCATGCCGTTCTCCACAGCGCCACCTCCAGAGAGCCAAGAGTAGCAGCTGGAATGAGATGACATGGAGAATGGACCCGGTTCCCTCAGAGGAACCGGGCCTTAAGCAGAACCGGGTCACTGTGTAATGAGGAACCGAACCTGAAGCAGAACCGGATCGGGAGGAACTGAGACTCGGATCAGGAAGTGAAACCGACTGAATGTTGAGAAACCAGAGAAGAGATGAACCAAGTTCAACTGAACGGATCAGAACCAGAACACCGTCCGACGGGTCAGAACCTCAGAACCGGCCACCGGGTCAGAACCGGCCACCGGGTCAGAACCGGCCGACGGGTCAGAACCTGGACCTGGTGAATCTGCAGGTCTTTGGGTCAGACCCCCCAGTGATCCAGTTCAGGGCGTCTCTGCTGTTCTACTGGACTGAAAGGTTCCGACCCGGTAGAACCGCGGCCACCTGCAGCGGTTCTGGGCCAAACTGTGGAAATGTTGAGAAACATGAATGTTTCTGTTTGGACCATCTGTTAGCAGGAACCGGGCCAGAGGGGATTACTGGCTGGAGGTAATCATCATGTCCACAGAGGGATTACACCGGGCCCGGCCCGGCCCGACCCGGCCCGCCGCAGGCAGCGGGGGGATTGGACACCGAGGCAGAAAATTAATTTTCAATAAACAGGCCTGGAAGACGGGTCGGGGCAGAACCAGGAGGTTCCTGAAGGAACCAGTCAGAGATGGGCTGAGTGGTCCAGTCAGGGTGGTTCTGGGTGGTTCTGGTGTGAGACCAGCAGAACCACCCAGATTACAGGTGGCCTTTATGCTGATGATGTGGTTCTGTTGGTGTTGGCTCAGGGTGCTGGAGGAATCCGGACCAGGTGCGGCTCGGACTCCAGGCTAACAAAACTGGGTCCAAACAGAAGGTTAACCATGGTAACCGTGGTAACCTCAGAGTTCGCCGCCGTCCAGACGGGTCAGGATCACCGTGGTAACCGTGGTAACCTCAGAGTTCGGCGCCGTCCAGACGGGTCAGGATCACCGTGGTAACCTCAGAGTTCGGCGCCGTCCAGACGGGTCAGGATCACCGTGGTAACCGTGGTAACGCCGTCCAGACGGGTCAGGATCACCGTGGTAACCTCAGAGTTCGGCGCCGTCCAGACGGGTCAGGATCACCGTGGTAACCGTGGTAACGCCGTCCAGACGGGTCAGGATCACCGTGGTAACCGTGGTAACCTCAGAGTTCGGCGCCGTCCAGACGGGTCAGGATCACCGTGGTAACCTCAGAGTTCAGCGCCGTCCATACGGGTCAGGATCACCGTGGTAACCGTGGTAACGCCGTCCAGACGGGTCAGGATCACCGTGGTAACCGTGGTAACGCCGTCCAGACGGGTCAGGATCACCGTGGTAACGCCGTCCAGACGGGTCAGGATCACCGTGGTAACCGTGGTAACCTCAGAATTCGGCGCCGTCCAGACGGGTCAGGATCACCGTGGTAACCGTGGTAACGCCGTCCAGACGGGTCAGGATCACCGTGGTAACCGTGGTAACGCCGTCCAGACGGCTCAGCATCACCGTGGTAACGCCGTCCAGACGGGTCAGGATCACCGTGGTAACCGTGGTTAGCTCAGAGTTCGGCGCCGTCCAGACGGGTCAGGATCACCGTGGTAACCGTGGTAACGCCGTCCAGACGGGTCAGGATCACCGTGGTAACCGTGGTAACGCCGTCCAGACGGGTCAGGATCACCGTGGTAACGCCGTCCAGACGGGTCAGGATCACCGTGGTAACCGTGGTAACGCCGTCCAGACGGGTCAGGATCACCGTGGTAACCGTGGTAACCTCAGAGTTCGGCGCCGTCCAGACGGGTCAGGATCACCGTGGTAACCGTGGTTAGCTCAGAGTTCGGCGCCGTCCAGACGGGTCAGGATCACCGTGGTAACCGTGGTAACGCCGTCCAGACGGGTCAGGATCACCGTGGTAACCGTGGTAACGCCGTCCAGACGGGTCAGGATCAGCTTCTTCATCCCCTCCAATAATCACTTTAGCAAATTAATTTGATTAAAGTTCAGCGGATTGAAGCTCCAGAGTTTAATCTGACAAACGGACCTGATGAGAACTGAGCTCATTAGGATCAGAACCACCGCGGACCGGCCCGGTTGGGTCCGACACAGAACCTCCAGGATTCTGGGAGTTTAGACTCAATACGTTCTGTCAGGGAGAGAGAGAGAGAGAGGAGAGAAGAGAGGGAGATGGAGAGAAAGGGGGGAGAGAGAGAGAAGGGGAGAGAGAGACGGAGAAAGGGGGGGAGAGAGAGAGCGAGAGAGAGGGAGATGGAGGGAGAAAGAGAGGAGAGATGGAGAAAGAGGAGAGAGGGAGATGGGGATGGATGGATGGATGGATGGATGGATGGATGGATGGATGGATGGATGGATGGATGGATGTTCTAGAACTGACCACTTGATGCAGAATCTGGATCAGAACCAAAAACATTTATTCTTTATAATAAATAATCGTTTTCCGGATCCGGATGTTTTTCCGTGTTTGTTCAGGAAACCCGGAACGTTCCTGATCTTCCAACGAGGAACCGACGGATTCTGCTGGTTCTGGTTCTGGTTCAGTCCGGATCACAAGTTTCCAATCTTCCCTGGGAATATGTGAGACCGTCACTGATCCAGAACCAGAACCAGAACCAGAACCAGATCCAGAACCAGAACCTGGATCCCAGAACCAGATCCAGGACCAGATCCAGAACCTGGATCCCAGAACTGGTCCTTCGTATCGCTGCCATGGTTTAAAGTTCAGTGAGATTCCAGAGAAAGTTCTGCTGCACACTGCCAGCCAGCTGGCCCAAAGCAGGCTCCAGAACCTTCCACTCCCTTAGCAGAACCGAGCAGCAGCTTCCCGGGTCAGAACCGGAGGTCCAGCGGGTCAGGAAACAGTTTACTGTCCAAACTAGAGCTGCTGGGCTCTCAGATACCGGCCCAACAGAACCTGAGCAGAACCCGAGCAGAACCTGAACAGAACCCGAGCAGAACCTGAACAGAACCCGACTCGGTTCTCAGAGGTTTCATGATTTTTGACCCGGTAACGGCCTGAACCGGGTCAGAGGAAACGGTTTGGTCAGCGTGTTTCCTCTCATCTTCATCATCATTAGTTCTGCAGGACGGGCGGGCAGAGGTCCAAACGGGCCGGTTCTGCTGGCTCGGCCCGGATCGGTACACCAAAATGATCCGACGGTTCTGTTGATGTTTCTGGACGACCTTAGGTCCAGAACCGACGGCTCATCAGCAGAACCTCCCAGGTTCTACTGGTCCTCCAGCTCTGGTTCTGGTTCTGCTTCACTCTCCTGCAGGAACAGAACCGGTTCTGGAACCGACCCGTCCTGGTTCTGAGACAGAAACGGACCCGGCCCACAGAACCAGAGCCAGAACAAACGTAGTAAACTCCAGGAAGCCGGTGTGGTTCTGGTCCGGTTCAGAGTTTCCCTCCAACCGGGTCCATTAACAACACAGGACGGGTCCGGAGTTCTGAATGAGGTTCTGTCAGCTGATCGGTTCCGGTCGGCATGCGGGTCACATCCAGCCTTTCAACCCGGCCGACGGATCAGAACCGGGACGGAGCTCAGAGCCCGGCCCGGTACGTGTTCTGACTGACAAAACCGACCCGACCGGAACAAAAGGTCCGACTCGGACGGGCCAAGGCAGAACCTGGCACCGGACCGGACCTTTACAACCCGGCTCAGGTTCTGAAGGTTCATTCTGTCTGGAAAACCCGGTGACCCGATCAGAACCAGAACCAGAGAACAGAATGTTTCACACACCACAGATTCCCTGGTTCTGTTCCCGACCCAACAGAACCTCCGGTCCAGTTCCCGACCCAACAGAACCTCCGTCAAATCAAAAACTTTAATTCATTCAGTTACCAGTGGAGTCCAGACTGGGACGGAACCGGTTCTTACTGGGACGGAACCGGTTCTTACTGGGACGATAAAAATCTCCAGGTTCTGTTTCCGGTCCCAACAGAACCTAGAAGAACCCAGAAGAACCTTCATCCTGTCTGCCTGAGCAGCACCAGAACCGGCTGCTGTGGGATCAGACAGAACAACCAGGAGCTGACCCGGTTCTGCAAACTCCGGGACCGACCCGGCAGCAGCCAGAGCGGGTCAGAACGGATCAGAACCGGGTCAGAACTAATCACAGCCGGGCCACAACGGGTCAGAACCGGGTCAGAACCGATCAGAACGGATCAGAACAGGGTCAGAACCGATGAGAACCGGTCAGAACCAGGTCAGTACAGATCAAAACGGATCATAACAGATCAGAACAAATCAGAACCGGGTCAGAACGGGTCAGAACCGATCATAACTGGGTCATAACGGATCAGAACCGGGTCAGAACGGATCAGAACCGGGTCAGAAGTGGTCAGAACGGGTCAGAACTGGGTCAGAACCGATCAGAACGGGTCATAACCGATCATAACTGGGTCTGAATGGATCAGAACCGGATCAGAACCGGGTAAGAACGGGTCAGAACCGGGTCAGTACAGATCATAACCAATCAGAACCGGTCAGAACCGGGTCAGAACCGATCATAACTGGGTCTGAATGGATCAGAACCGGGTCAGAACGGATCAGAACTGGGTCAGAAGTGGTCAGAACGGGTCAGAAGTGGTCAGAACCGGGTCAGAAGTGGTCAGAACCGGGTAAGAATGGATCAGAACCGATCAGAACAGGTTAGAACCGATCAGAACCGATCATAACTGGGTCTGAATGGATCAGAACCGGATCAGAACCGGGTAAGAACGGGTCAGAACCGGGTCAGAACGGATCATAACCAATCAGAACGGATCATAACCAATCAGAACGGGTCAGAACCAATCAGAACGGGTCAGAACCGGGTTTACCTATGAGCGCCTGGAACAGGTTGCTCTGGAAGATGTCGATGACTCTCTGGATGGAGAGCCGGAGCTGCCGGTCCTCCGTGTGGTTCAGCTTGTTCCGGTACTCCTCCAGGAGCAGCAGGGCCCGCTGGGCGTCTGGGGAGAGGGGGGTTCGGATCGGAACCGGGGGGAGGGGGGGTTCGGATCAGAACCGGGGGGAGGGGGAGGAAGAGGAAGGAGAGTTAAACTCTTCATCAGCTGCAGCCTGAAGCTGCCAGCAGCTCTGCAGCCACAGGAGACACAGACCGACAGAACGGGTCAGAACCGGGTCAGAACCAGGTCAGAACCAGATCAGAACCAGACTGGAACCGGATCAGAACCTGGTCAGAACCAGACTGGAACCGGATCAGAACCGGGTCAGAACCAGATCAGAACCGGGTCAGAACCAGACTGGAACCAGATCAGAACCGGATCAGAACCAGATCTGGAGCTGATCCGGTTCTGGACGCCGGTTGAACAGAACCAGGCCCGGTTCAGGATGATCTGGACCTGATCCAGTTGAACAGAACCAGGCCCGGTTCAGGATGATCTGGACCTGATCCGGTTCTGGACGCCGGTTGAACAGAACCAGGCCCGGTTCAGGATGATCTGGACCTGATCCGGGTCCGACTGGAACCAGAAGTTCTGGTTCTGAACGTTCAGAGGTTCATCCCAGAACCAGATCATTGCGTTATTATTGAAAGATACATTTTATTTTTCTGCCCAGCTTTTTAATGGAACATTTGGGCCCAAAGTAACTTTCATGATGATTTTGTGTTGATAAATATTTTACATTTCCAGTAACAGTAACACCTGTTACCTGTTACCTGTCACCTGTTACCTGTCACCTGGAATATCTGCAGCACGTTAGATTTGGACCTAAACCATCTTTCTAGTCAACTTTCCCTCCAATAACTGCTGAAATCGGTTCTGCTGCTGGTTTGTCTGCAGTGGGAAAAAATGAGGATCCGGTGAGCCAACAGCTGGAAACATTCCGGGTTTTTAAAGACGAATAAACTAAAACTACAGGAACCATTACGGCTTATATTGCGAAAGAATATTTTAAAGACTTTTTCGGCAAAGATACCTCAAGTTAAAGGACCTTTATGAGGACGCGGTAAATATTTTATTGATATTCCGGTTTATTTTTAGTTCCCACAAGCTGCCCCATTTAGAAGTTGGTTAGCAGCTGAAGCTAACAGGCTAGCTGGGTTTTAACTTCACCTGGCGCGGTTCGGCTGGGCTCAGCAGGGCCGGACTGAGCCGTGTTTAGCACCTTTAGCCCAGGTTCCGCCCGGGTTCGTGTAGCTCTGCATTTCTGGGTGTTTAATGTGTTTCTTTTCAGCGGCAGTTGGAGTTTTTCCCCCTCGGCAGGTTAGCGCACACCGCGCTGAAGTTGGCCTCTGCCTGAGAGCACCTGTAAAGGGCTAGTCCACAGTTTTTAAAGGTGCGCAGACGGCTCCTATCAGGAGTGAATCATTACAGGTTCAGAAAGCAGTTTGGTTATCAGAACATTTATTTTAATTCTGGTTGTAAAAGTTTTCATACAATTATGATTAGGCTGGACGGAGCTTAAGAACTGGACACGGATTGGATTCATGGATATAATTATTGCGTGACAGATTATATATTTATAGTCATGGAGATTATGGAAGCAGAAAACATTGCATCACAAAATATAAAGAGTCTGATTTCAGTTTAAAGTAAACCTGACTTTATTTTACAGTTTTAACTATTTTTGCCTTTAGTGTGGAAAAAGAAAATCATAAAATGTCATTTTAACTTTGTTTTGTTCTATTAGAGCAGAAAACTTCAGTCTAACCTAAAGGTTGAACTGTTGGACCCGGGTGGCACCGGAAAGAAAAACTGAGATTACAATAAACTAAACATTTTTAAACAAATCTGCCTTTAAGTTGTTAAAATATGAAAGAAGCTCAAATCAAACCATCTCAGATTCGACTGTAATTTTCTAACTTTCTGATGTTTAGCAGCGGTGATTAGTTATTATTATTGATGAGATTCGATCACAGAAAAACTCCTTTAATCAGCTGATCCGGCGCCACCAAGGATGCTTCCAACACCCAGAACCTCTCTGACGTCTCCCCAGCACCGCTTCACATCTACTCGCCAACTCGGCTGGAACTCCTTCCCAAAAAGATGAGTTCCTGCCAACAGCAGGAAAAGTGCTACGTCTATGGAGGGCCAGAAGGGACAAAAATAAACTCCACTATTTAGAAAATCATGGCGGTCATTGCAAATGGAAGATTTTTTTGAGTTTTCCCATAATGACAATTTAAGTTACAGTTGGCAGACAAATCGCAGAAATCATTGTAAAACTAGAGGAAATCCACAAATCTGGATTAGCTTCTGCCCCACGACTTCCATGGCCGATTTTTACAGGTAAAATAATAAATTATTTAATGTTACATTTAATTAATGGTTTAAATGTGTGTGGGTGGGGGGGGAGGGGGGAGTTGTTGTTTTTTCATTTCAGCCCCCCATATGTTTCTTTATATGAAAAATGTTCATGTTAAGATGTATTAAAATAATCAATAAAAAGGCTTAATACACTCTATGACGCTGCTTAAATACTTAAACACTACAGGTTGATATTTTACAGTGTGGACCTCAGAAGCTCAGAGTTGTTGAAACCTGCGGAACAGCCCTTTAGACCAGCTGCGATTGTGACACCAACTTCAGCCCCTTTTAGCCGTTAGCTTTCAGTCTGTTGGTCTGAAGAAGTGAAAGCGGCTTACCTTTCTTTCTAACGGGCATGTTCTGACTCGGCTCGGTTCCGTTAGGAGCTCAGAACCACACACACACCGCGCGCTCAGAGCAGCTTTCCAGTGGTTTTCCCCCCGTAAAATCCAAGAAAATCCAATTAAAATCCCTCCACGACGACACCAAGTTCCACACCGAGCAAACTTCCTGACCCGTCCAAGAAACACCCCAGAACTGAACCGGTCCCGAACCGGGACAGAACCACGCAGAAAACTTAGAACCCAGAGGGGGGGAGGGGAGCTCCGGGGAGGACTCGACTCTCCGAGCTGCACTTCCCCGCCTCAGAGGCTCCTCCGGCCGGCCAGCAGCGCTCAGGCTGGCCGCTGCTCGGCTCCGGGCTGGAAGTAAAGTGGAAATCTGTTTTCCAGCAGCTGGGATCCGGGATCTGCTCTGCGCCAAAGTCCGCGTTAAACACACCCAGTTTGAGGGCAGGCAGGGAGCCAGGCAGGAGGAGCTGCCCGCCGCTGCAGCTGCTGCTCCGGCTGCAGAGGAGGAGACCGAGCCGCTCCGGAGCTCCGCACCTCCTTCCAGAAAACCCGGGACAAACTTCCAGCCTAGAGGAGGCACTCCTGACTCTGTCCCACCGCCTGATCCCGCACCGGCCCGCACACTTCACAGCCCTGGAAGCCGCAGCCCGAGAGCTGCCTGCGTGTCCCACTCCCCGAGTGGACGAGTCCTCCTGTTTGCTCCTTCCCACTCCTCCTGCTCCTCTCCCCGCAGCCTTCCAGGTCTCACAAATCCCAAACTTTCCTCCAAAATGGCGTCTGACAGAGCTGCAAACGTAAACCATGTGATTCCTGGATCCCTCCCTCCAACCTGGCGCCCAATCATGCAGCTCACCTACAGGAGCAGGAGGAAGAGGAGGAGGAGGAGGAAGAGGAGGAAGAGCAGCAGGAGGAGGAGGAGGAAAAGTTTGGATGAGGAGAAACAGGAGGAAAACCGGAAAACTGAGCAAGAATCAGGAGATTAAACCAGAACCGGTCCAGTCAGCCAACCAGAACCCAGACTTCCTGGTTCTGATCATTTTAAAGTAACCAGTCCGGTCCAGAATCCTGTTCCTCCTGAACCAGCAGAACCAGGACCGGTCCAGGTTCAGGTTCTGTCGTTTGATGAGAATAAAATGGATGAATAGATGGATGAATGGATGAACAGATGAATGGATGAACAGATGGATGAATGGATGAACAGATGGATGAATGGATGAACAGATGAATGGATGAACAGATGGATGAATGGATGAACAGATGAATGGATGAACAGATGGATGGATGGATGAACAGATGAATGGATGAACAGATGGATGGATGAACAGATGAATGGATGAACAGATGAATGGATGAACAGATGGATGGATGAACAGATGGATGGATGAACAGATGAATGGATGAACAGATGAATGGATGAACAGATGGATGAACAGATGAATGGATGATCAGATGAATGGATGAACAGATGAATGGATGAACAGATGGATGGATGAACAGATGAATGGATGAACAGATGGATGAACAGATGGATGGATGAACAGATGAATGGATGAACAGATGAATGGATGATCAGATGAATGGATGAACAGATGAATGGATGAACAGATGGATGGATGAACAGATGAATGGATGAACAGATGGATGAACAGATGGATGGATGAACAGATGAATGGATGAACAGATGAATGGATGAACAGATGGCTCATTTCAGGATAATTTCTGGTTAATTTTCTTCTCCTGCTGCCATCAGAGGCACAGAACATCCCAGACCGTCGACCCAAACAGAACAGAACCAAGGAAGAGATCTGGGCAGGACGGATTGCTCTGATGGTTCTGATTGGTTCTGTTCTGCCCAATGAGAACGTCCTGGTTCCACCGTCTCCATGGTAACAGTTTTTTATTGGCTGTTGCAGCTTGGAGACTTCCTGCTGTTTTCATTCCTGAAGTTCTGGCCCAACAGAACCACCTCGGAGTCACCTTTAAACAGATCCGGTTCTACCAGAACCCAGCTGGGTTCCTGATTTCAGTTCTTCTTCTGTGGTTCTGGTTTTCCTCTAACAGGAACCTCTGGACCGACTGGATACGGCCGGTACCGCTCAGCTTATTGTCATCTATTCCAACTGTTAAAATCATTCATCACTGATAGCTTGTTGCTGGTTTTGGGTCAGAACTTTTCCCGGGTTTCAGTATAAACTGAAGAATCAGTGATGATGGTTCTGGGCAGAACTCGGTCCGTTCATGAGCTTTTCAGGCTTCATGGGAGATTCTCCCTCAGACGTGACTGTCAGGCGCTGCAGGACCAGAACCACTGGAGCCAGTGACCCGGTTCTGGACTGGAGCCAGTGACCCGGTTCTGGACTGAAACTGAGCGGTTCTGGACCGGAGCTGAGTGGACAAGGTCCAGAGAAGAAGCTGGAGGAGTTTCAGAAAGTCTCCATAGCAACGAGACAACATGGATGAATTTGTGTTTCCGTGTTCAGAAGTTCAGGTCCAACCTGATCATGTGACCTGTTGGCTGACGGGTCAGAAGGTTAAAGGTCACTCTGCCCATCAGGCTCGAGCTCCTAAACGGTGAGGTCAGAGGTCGAGCTGTTCCGCCTCCTCTTCCTCTCTTTGGAGCTCCGGCCGATGAAGGAGACGAGGCCTCCTTTATTTTTAGACCTTCATGTTTAATGGATGGACCCGCCTCCTCCTCGGCGCCGCCTCGTCGCCGTGGAAACCTGCAGGAAGCAGAGAGGAGCCGTCACGCCATCCGGCTGCTGGTGGATCCGAGTGGGACCTGGACTCCGAGTCGGTTCTGAACTGGACCAGCCTGGTCAGACCTGAACAGGATGGACAAAGTGAAACGGGTCAGACTGAGACATGGACGGGTTTATCCAAGTCAGATCCAAACCAAATTATCCAAGTCAGGCCTGGATGTGAGTCCGGACCTGGAGTCCGACTCAGATCTGGACGGGACGAGTGGTGAAACGAGTCGGACCTCGATGGCCTGGACAGAATCCTCCACGTCGGACCGGTACAGGATGAAAAACTGATCCAGGGATCTGCTGGAACCAGTTTTTGATTAGTAGTTTTTCTTTAGTCCTGATTATTTTTGCAGTGCTTTATGGTTCTGGGTTCCTCCGAGTCCAGCAGGTCCGGTCTGGACCAGCAGCTTCTTCTTTGTGACTTTTTGCAGGTCTCAGCAGAACTTTTGGTGATTTCTGCTATATTTGATGATTGTTCCCGAACTGCTCAGGTTTATCTTTGGTTTGTTCGGATGGTTCTGATCTTTGCTCATCAGAAATGTATCCTAGTTTTTTCTGGATTCGGTTTATTCAACATCCTGGCCTCTCAGTTTAACGGCGTGAAATCAGATCCGATTATCCTCTCAACTCGTCCATGTTTCTGTTTACAAGTCAACACAAACCGGTGCTAAGAAAAGCGTTGACACATTTTGGACAAACAGAACTTCAGGTGTTTTTACCAGGACTTTGTGAGATTTGGATAAAATCCTTCCTGTTGTTCCTGAAAAATAAATCAGTTCAGTTTAAATCAGAGGAAATAAAGTTAAAGTTGAGAAATTTGGATTTAAAACTGTATTTATGATCAGTTGGTGACTGATTGAAATAAAAATCTGTTGTTAAGACTCAGATGAGCAGAAATCCATTTCATCAGAACCGGGTCAGAACTCTGAAGCTCCTCCTGCAGTCATGATGCAGCTGCCTGAATATTAAATGGACCTGCAGAAGAACCAGACCCGGTTCTGCTGCAGCTCGCTCCGAGCAGCTCGGGGTTTATCCGCCCCTCTGCTGCGGTTCTGGCCCGGCTGGATGTGATTACTGCTCATGTCAGATTTCATCGGATCGGGACAACATGCTCATCATTAATCTACAGCTCAAATCTGGTTCTTGGCAGCCGGAACCAGAAACACACACGGGCCGGGATAAACGGACAGGCGCCCAGCGCTGGCTCCGGCATCACGTCGCCATGGTTACAGACAGGACTGCAGCCCGGGAGCATGCAGGTTAAAGCTTCAGCTCAACACACTGGACGCCCGTCATGTCGAATGGTTCCGGTCCAAACGGGTCGGACCAGAACATCTAAATGTTCTGATTGTTGCTGATTTTCCTGACGTTCGTTCAGGAAAGAAACTCTGAAGTTTCCAGTCGTGAAGACGATCCGAACATGTTTCCTCCATGTTTGTTTCTGTGTTTATTTGTGGAATTTGTAGTTTTTCTGGATTTCCTGTGTTTTGCAGCTGAATGCTCAGCCTGTGTTTGTTAACTGGGACGATGCTGCAGTGGGTCATGATGCTGCCTTGCAGTCAGAAGGTTCTGGGTTTGAATCCCAGCCTCATGCATGGAGTTCTCCCTGTGTCTCTTCCTGGGTACTCCAGCTTCCTCCCACAGCTCAAAAACATGACTGGATGTAAATAAGCCTTTAGTTCCAGTGGAACCAGCGTCACAGTTTTTATATTTATTTGAGTTTTATTACTTTTAAAGTCGTAATTCCTGACAGATGTTATGAATCCACTTCATTCCAGGAAAACCTGATGCTGAAGTCGAGGTCATAATGTTGTTCAGTTTGCTAAAGTTGTGCAAACCCAGCTGCCTGCAGCTCCCCTCCTCCTGACCAAGCACGTGGCGACAGTACACAGGAAAACTCCGTTTTCACAGGCAGAACCAGAACCAGAACCAGAACCCGGCTCGGTTTCAGCCATGCTTGTTTTTGTTGCTCATTTTGAGGTGAATCGTGACTCAGAGTCCGGCGTGTCGCGTTCAGCCAAGCTGACAGAAACGGGTTTCCAGCTGCAGCTTTGGTTCTGCTGGTTCTGGAGGACATCGGGGTCGTTGAGCTGGGGAAGCTGCAGAAATGGTTCTGTATCAGTCTTAACAATCCGGTCCAATCTGACCCGGAGAACTGTGATCCGATCCGGTTGAATGGACTATAGAGGGATCCGGATCAGCGGTTCTGGACAGAACTGGGTCTCAGATGGAGCAGCAGTCTGAACATACGATCAGCTGTTTCTGCTCCAGTGGGTTAACAATGCAGCATGTGAAGCGCAGCGGTACCAGAGCGGTACCAGAGTGTGACGGGTCCGACCTCCCAACAGAGGACCCAGTTTCTGTGAAACAATCGGATCCTCTGTCATTCCGGCCTGCTGAAGCTGCAGCAGGCCGGAATGTTTCTGGGTCCATCCAGAACCTGAAAGGCTTCACCTGAAGGCTCGGGTTCTGGAGGTCCGCTTTGGAGAAGCCGGTTCTGGAACAATGAGGCTGAGGGAGCAGCAGCTGCGTGCCGAGGATTTCCAGGCTGATTGTCATCCGTCAGCGCAGGATAAGGAGGATTAACACTTCTTATGTCATCCTCTGTTCATTCCTCCATGTGTGCTGGAGGTCAGAGGTCACCAACCAGTCTGGCTGAAGGCGTTACGTAACTGGAGGAGGTTCGGAACAACATTGTGTTTTTATGTTTTACATCATAATAAATGTAGAAAAACCCAACCGGGTCGCCTGTCGGTTCTGATGGCTCCTCTTCTTGTTATTGTCAGAGATCATTAATGGCTGATGGGTAATTAATTCACATCAACTCACATAAACCTGTAACTCAAACTGCAGCTACGCACCTGAACCAGCAGAGGGAGCCAAACACCAGAAAACATTATGCACCGTTTTCAAAACTGAACATGAATGGAAATGTTATTAACCTTAATAAATATACACTTTAAGAATAAAATATTAACTTATATCAATAAGTTAATATTCTGCCCAGGTGTTTGATTTTTTCCTGGTAAAACCTCCTAAAACATGTTGAGCTTCTCGACTGTCAGTGATTTATCCAGAGGAAGTCCTGACATTCCTGAACCACCAGTTCACCACACAAACGCACACGAATGAAAATGTGGATTTGTGTGCAGGGTACAGTATAACATAGTGGTTTTACTTTTAGCTACTAGGGTTGCCACCCGTCCCGTAAAATACGGGATTGTCCCGTATTGAGCCGATACGGGACGCGATTCATTCCGTATTTCTATAAATGTCCGATAGACATGCCTATCACACACATATCAACACTAAGTGTAACAATAATGACCAAAATAAAACACTGGTGGCGGGAGCTAAAGGACCCCATGACGCTACGGATCGATGCTGTTGTCACGGTTGCCTAGAGACGGACACTACGCAGCCACGGTGAGCTGCTGTCAACCCGGGTCTTTTTAAAACGTCCTTGGCCCGATTCTCCACCGTCCTTAGAAGCAAAACCTCTCGTAAAGATACAGACGTGAGAGGGAATAATGTTTATGAGGATGAATAAAGACAATTTAAAAAAAATGTGTCCATCGTGGGGTAGTGTGATAGACAGGATGGATCAGGAGAGGAACTGTGGACCCGTTGGAGCCTAAAGAACCAGAAATCAGCATCTCTTCATCCCTCAATCATCTCCTGAGGCGGATATGGCAGAACATTTTATTAAGTGTTTTATTATGCTTTCAGTCGGCCATATTGGTTTCATTATTTGCTTATTAATAATATCAGCCAAAATAATACTAATGGTCATTTAAAGAACAAAACATACAAATAGACATCAACATTTCCTACTTTAAAAGGTTTGTTAATGCTTTCTGTATGCTTTATTTTGAAATGCTGATATATTTGGACTGAAATACCAGAATGTTCACATAACTTTTATACTTTTGGTTGAGGACACATTTTGGATATTAAATCAGGTGTTATGATCAGTTACTCAGTACTTGAGTAGTTATACTTTTTACACTTTCTTAATTAAACGTGTTTAAGGTATACTACTCTGATTGGAGTACAGTTTTGGGTACTCTAACCGACCTCTATGCATGAACGATTGCTCTATGATCACTTTCTAAAAACAAAAAACACTCCCATAAAATAATGTCCATCACTGCAGCGGACGTCCCACCACATGAGAGTAGAGCGACACGCCGTGGTGGGCGTCCCTTATCTTTATTTCTGAAAGGTGGCAACCCTAGCTACAGAAGAACCATGAACTTTGACCTCCTGGCAGATGAAATCAACTGAAGTAGTCTCATCCTATGAAGACTTAAACTGATGGTGCCCTCTGCTGGACATCATAGCAAAATACAGCAAACAAATAATTCCGCCCAATCTGCTGTCCTCTTTAAGCTCAAAGTTTTTGTCTATCCGTTGTGCCACAAGGCTAAGCTAACAGGCTCCCACTTCACACCCGAACGTCTGTAGTAAAACTCAGCCAAGGTTTTCATCGCCTCAGTGGCGTCTGAAGCGACGGTTGCAGCTCAGGAAGGTTAGAAATTATCTCCCATTTCATACCCACATTTCTTGTGTGTAAAATGGAAAATGTAACTTTTCACTTAGTATTTACTGATGTTGCACTTGGAGCTTTGCACCGTCGGTGTGTGAAGGTCATCTTGAGGTGTGGCAGTGGGTAGCAGGAAGGGTAGTTTCAATATAGAGTCCTAGTTTTGTGTCAGCAGACAGAGCTCTGAGAAATGCTGCTGATAAAAGTCAAAGAAAATCTTTAATGGATTATTTTCCGGTTTCTTCAAGACTTTTGATGCAGATCAGGGGTCCATCGGTTGAAGTTTTCTGGCCGATCGGCGATTATCAATCAATCTTTTAAAAAGCTTAAGCTGCCAATTCCAATTTTAGCCAATACCAATTTTTTGTCTGCATGAAATGTTGCTCAATATAACAGGAAAGTTGTTGAGTTGGCAATAGTTAATTTACAATTAACTATTGCCAACTTAAATCGGTTGCATGTGTGTTCAATACGTCATCACACAAATACGCCACACCTTACGGGACCCATAAGCAACCAGCCTAACGATTCCGTGTCACTGAACTACGGCGAACCGGTTCTGATTCCCATCCTACTTTTCTAGTTAATAAAACATTTGAGATAATCTCAAATAAAGGCAGCACAGTCAATTACACAGTTTTACATTTTTATTTCTGTAAATGCAAAAAGGTTTTATGGTTTTTTTGTTTTCTCCAGTCTGACCACACAGGAAAGTGGATAATGAAAGAGGGAAACACATGCGGCAAAAGGTCATCAGGCTGGGACTCGAACCTGTGACGACCATATAGAGGACTGAGTCCTCTACATGTGGGTTCTGCTCTATTTATCTGATCAAAAGCTGAAAGTGTTCAGAGCAGAGAAGAAGTAGCTGCAGCAAATAATCCAGCTGTCAACTGAACTGTTGACTTCCTGCTAAGAACGTTTCCAAGCTCATTTCTCCATCAGGACTTCAACCACAGTCATGCAGATTTATTATTCATCATTTCATCAGATCAACAACGAGCCTGACCAACAGGACAGATGATCAGAGGAGCAGAGTTTTTACCTCCATCATTAAGGCTGGGACCAAAGTACGGGTAGAGTTTCTCCTTGAAGCAGCAGCCAGTAAAGGAGTAGATCAGAGCTGCAGCATCTACATCATAGAAGGAGACCAGACCCTGATCATAATCCACAAACACCCCGACCTTCTCTGGACCAGGATGGAGATGGAGACGGACTGGAGGTCCAGCAGCAGCTTCATAGTCATTTACATTTCTCAACCCAACAGTCCAGAAACCGTTCTGAGGATTCAGGTTGATTATTCCCTTCCTGTTGATGGACTCTCTGGCCACTCCTAAAGTCCATTTAGTCTTTCCTTTCACCTGAACCTCAAAGTAAAATCTGCCTGAGGAGAAACTCTGCTGTCCTAAAACATTCACATATGTAGAAAATCTCTCTGGATTGTCTGGAAGATTCTTCCTCACATCTTCATGTTTCACCTGTTTCCCATCATCAGACAGGATGAGGTTGCGGTGAGCTGTACCAGGATCCAGAGTCACATCCACTGCAAACTGCTGGACAAACTTCATCTCAGCCTCCATCATCATCTTCATCTTCACCCTGATTTTCTCCTCAATCAGAGCCACAGCTCTGACCACAGTCCCCTCATAGTATGGTGGATGAACTCTGACCTCTGTCCAGGTCTTGGTGGGTGGAGCATCTTTCAGGGAGGAGAAGCTTTGGAGGAGGTGGAGGGGATCTTCATCCTGTGAGAGCTGCTTCACCTCAGAGCTCCTCTTCTTCAGCTCAGAGATCTCCTGCTCCAGATCTCTGATGAAGTCTTCAGCCTGTTTCTCTGTAGCTTCCAGTTTGTCTTGGATCTCCTTGAGGAGCTCCTTCAGGCCTCTCTCAGCAGACTCCATCAGAGCCGAGAAGACCTGAACACCTTCTGCTTTCTCTCTGTCTGCAGCATCTCTACTGACCTTCACCGACTCTCTGATCTCCTGGATCTTCAGTCGTCTCTCCTGGATCATCTCCTGAACTTCAGCCTCCGTCTTCCTCAGCTCTGCCTTCTTTCCTTCAGATTCTTCTCTCAGAGGAACAAACTCGTGGTTCTTGTGGTCTGAAACAGGACAGACCAAGCAGATGCATGTCTGGTCGGTCCTACAGAACAGCTCCAGAGGTTTATCATGCTGCAGACACGTCACGTTTTCTGAATTCTTATAACACGGCAATCTTGTCCACAGGTCATTCCTATTTATTTTTTCCAAAATCTTGCAGGTCACCTCCATGCATTGTTCAAGTGTGTAGGTCTGCATCATCAAGTCCACAATGTCGAGGGTTTTTGCTCCTTCCAGGCATTTTTTCTTGATTGCTGGGAGTTCAGGAAGAGTCTCGGGTTGCTGCAGGAACTGCTTGAATTTCTCAAACTCTTCCTGATCTAATTCTTCCAAAGTGTTCAAGATGCCTTCTTTTGCCATTGCAGCTCCTGATAAAGTCAGAAAGCAAAGTGAGACATAATCTGGCTAACCATTTTTACAGTAAACAACTTTTTACTGTTGAATGACATTAGCTGTGTTTTCATTTTAATTAAAGATTTTCAGAGCTTTACTTGCAGTCAGAGATAATATAATTAAAACATGCTGAAGGTTTGAGGAATAGACATCCATCCAAGCATTTTCTATTCTAGAGAAGTTGGGTTGGAGTGAGGTGGAGGTGTGGTTTGGTGCCTATCTTTGGTTCATTCTAGACTGACTACAATGACTGACTTCTTTATGGCTAATTCTGGCATATTATGCGATGTACATGGCCCCTTGTGAAATAAACTGATTTATGTAGCAGCCAACTGCAATTCAATGATGGTAAAAGTTTTTACGAACAATGGACAAGGATTGATGCCTGCTTAAATTATTTGCTATGATTTTCTGTAAAAGATTTAATACTTCTTACAATGTAAAATGATATGTACAACATAAAGTATTTATGTTTTATGAACCTGACTATCCTAACTACTAAACATGAGATTCTGGTTGGTACGATGTGACTTTTGTGCCACAGGTTGAGCACAGGAAGACCCCTCATGATGGACACAAACTTTGGATCTGGCGTTCACTCGCCCAGATGCGGGTCACCAGGGCCCCACTCTGGAGCCAGGCCTGGAGGTGGGGCACGATGGCAAGCGCCTGGTGGCCGGGCTTCTACCCATGGAGCCCGGCCAGGTTCAGCCCGAAGAGGAGACGTGGGTCTTCCTTCCAATGGGCTCACCACCTGTCCGAGGGGCCAAAGGGGTCGGGTGCATTGTGCTATGGGTGGCAGCCGAGGGAGGGGACCCTGGCTGTCTGATCCTCGGCTGCAGAAGCTCTTGGGACGTGGAACGTCACCTCTCTGGTGGGGAAGGAACCGGAGCTAGTGTGCGAGGCTGAGAAGTTCCGGCTAGAAATAGTTGGCCTCGCCTCGACACATGGCTCTGGTTCTGGAACCAGTCTCCTTGAGAGGGGCTGGACATACTTCCACTCTGGAGTTGCCCACGGTGAGAGGCGCCGGGCAGGAGTGGGCATACTTGCTGCCCCCCATCTTGGCGCCTGTACGTTGGGGTTCACCCCAGTGAACGAGAGGGTAGCCTCCCTCTGCCTACGGGTAGGGGGACGGGTTCTGACTGTTGTTTGTGCTTACGGGCCGAACAGCAGTTCAGATTACCCACCCTTCTTGGAGTCCTTAGAGGGAGTACTGGAGAGTGCCCCTCCTGGGGACTCCCTTGTTCTACTGGGGGACTTCAACGCTCACGTGGGTAATGACAGTGAGACCTGGAGAGGCGTGGTTGGGAGGAACGGCCCCCCCGATCTGAACCCAAGTGGTGTTCTGTTGTTGGACTTCTGTGCTCGTCACGGATTGTCCATCACGAACACCAGGTTCAAGCATAAGGGTGTCCATATGGGCACCGGGACACCCTAGGCTGCAGTTCTATGATCGATTTTGTCATCGTTTCATTGGATCTGCGACTGTATGTCTTGGACACTCGGGTGAAGAGAGGTGCAGAGCTGTCCACTGACCACTACCTGGTGGTGAGTTGGCTCCGGTGGTGGGGGAGGAAGTCGGTCAGACCTGGCAGGCCCAAACGTGTAGTGAGGGTCTGCTGGGAATGTCTGGCGGAGTCCCCTGTGAGACGGAGCTTTAACTCCCATCTCCGGCAGAACTTCGAACACGTTCCGGGGGAGGTGGGGGACATTGAGTCTGAGTGGACCATGTTCCGTGCCTCCATTGCCGAGGCGGCTTATCAGAGCTGTGGCCGCAAGGTTGTTGGTGCCTGTCGCGGCGGCAACCCTCGAACCTGTTGGTGGACACCTTCGGTGAGGGATGCTGTCAAGCTGAAGAAGGACTCCTATCTGGCCTTTTTGGCCTGTGGGACTCCAGAAGCAGCTGATGGGTACCGGCGGGTGAAGCGGCTCGGGTTGTCGCTGAGGCAACAACTCGGGCGTGGGAGGAGTTTGGAGAGGCCATGGAGACAGACTTCCGTATGGCTTCGAGGCAACTCTGGTCCACCATCCGGCGTCTCAGGAGGGGGAAGCAGTGCAGCACCAACACTGTTTATAGTGGGGATGGTGTGCTGCTGACCTCAACTCGGGACGTTGTGGGCCGGTGGGCGGAATACTTCGAAGACCTCCTCAATCCCACCAACAAGCCTTCTGTTGAGGAAGCTGAGCATGGGGACTCTGGGTTGGGCTCTCCAATCTCTGGGGACGAGGTCGCTGAGGTGGTCAAAAAGCTCCTCGGTGGCAGGGCCCCGGGGGTGGATGAGATCCGCCCGGAGTTCCTTAAGGCTCTGGATGTTGCAGGGTTGCGTTGTCTCACGCGACTCTGCAATATCGCATGGACATCGGGGGCAGTTCCCCTGGATTGGCAGACTGGGGTGGTGGTCCCCCTGTTTAAAAAGGGGGACCGGAGGGTGTGCTCCAATTACAGGGGGGTCACACTCTTAAGCCTCCCTGGTAAGGTCTATTCAGGGGTCCTGGAGAGGAAGGTCCGTTGGGTAGTCGAACCTCGGATTCAGGAAGAGCAGTGTGGTTCTGGTTCTGGTCGTGGAACACTGGACCAGCTCTACACCCTCAGCAGGTCCTGGATGGTTCTGGGAGTTCGCCCAACCAGTCTACATGTGTTTTGTGGACTTGGAGAAGGCGTTCGACCGTGTCCCCGGTGGGGGTCCTGTGGGGGGTACTCCGGGAGTATGGGGTACCGGGCCCTTTGATACGGGCTGTCAGGTCCCTGTATGACCGGTGTCAGAGTCTGGTCCGCATTGCCGGCAGTAAGTCGGGCTCGTTTCCAGTGAGAGTTGGACTCTGCCAAGGCTGCCCTTTGTCACCGATTCTGTTCATTACTTTTATGGACAGAATTTCTAGACCAGCCGAGGTGTTGAGGGGATCCGTTCTGGTGGCCTTAGGATCGCATCTCTGCTTTTTGCGGATGATGTGGTCCTGTTGTCTTCATCAGATCGTGATCTGCAGCTCTCACTGGAGCGGTTCGCAGCCAAGTGTGAAGCAGCCGGGATGAGGCTCAGTGCCTCCAAATCCGAGGCCATGGTCTTGAGCCGGAAGAGGGTAGAGTGCCTTCTCCGGGTCAGGGGGGTCGTCCTGCCTCAAGTGGAGGAGTTTAAGTATCTGGGGATCTTGTTCACGAATGAGGGAAGAAGGGAGCGTGAGATCAACAGGCGGATTGGGGCAGCGTCTGCCGTGAAGCGGGCGCTGTACCGGTCCGTCATGGTGAAGAGAGAGCTGAGCCAAAAAGCAAAGCTCTCGATTTACCGGTCAATCTACATTACATTTATATGTAGCACATGCATAAAAATGATTAAAAATTTAATCTTTGAATTATTATTTTTCTGTAGTACCACTGGTGTTGCCTGGCAACAAAAAGGTTATGGGTTCAAATTCCAGCCTTTCCACATGGAGTCTCCATGTTCTCCCTCCATGTCTGAGTTCCTCTGGGTACTCCAGCTTCCTCCCCCAGGTCTAAAACGTGACTGGTTTAACTGGTCTCCCTAAACTGTCCTGAGGTATTGGTGCGTAAATGTCTGTTTGTCCTGCATCTCTGTGTTGTCCGGTGATGGACTAAAGACCTGTCCAGTCACACTCTTTTCCTATTTAACGCTGGAAAAGCTTCATCAGAACTTCATGAAACTTGCTGCCTGCACAACTTGTTGAAATTCAGTAAATACCAGGAGTTTTACTTACCAATATTTGATTCAGTTGCTGAGACGGGCTGTCTGGTCTGCGGCTCTGCTGACAAGGTTTCAGTTCAGCGAGTTTTAAAACCTCCTCCCTCTTGTTGCCCCACCTCCATCTTCCAGTATTTCTCTAGATTTGTTTTCTCCTTCATGTTCATTTTAAGCAGTCGTAAACTAAAACTTCAGTGTTTCAAATTGGCTGTATCAAGTTAACTTTAATATTTTGTTTCATGATCCCAAAATTAATTTGTTAGTGACCTTGAGTAAGCTGAACTCAGCCCAGCTGCAGTGCCGGCTGAAGCCTTGGGCTTTAACTGTTCTTAAAGATCAAAACATTCATCCTGTTCCACTGGTTGAACTGCACACCTCAGTGTCCTGAGGACACTCAGCGAAAGACAATTAATGTATTAACTACTGTGTAAGAATGGGAGTGTTTTCACACCTGACAGTCTGGTAGACTCGGTTTGCCTGGGGAACCAAAATTGCAACCTTTGCTACTATGTATGCTATGGATTCAGGTTTTTTATTGCTGATTCCGATACTGATCACCCATGAGGGCCAATTACTGCCGATTACCTGAATTGGCTGTTAAATTTTCACTTTAGGTATGAATGCCACTATGTTGTCTGGCAAAATTAAAAAGTTATCTGGCAATAAATTCACCTGATTTAGACAAACATGCAAAATACTTGCAGTGATGTTACAGCAGCTATTCAGTCAAAAGGAAAATTGAAAAACCTACAATCAGGAAAATAATATTTAACAGTCAGGTTGTCAGCACCCTAAATTATCCATGAGTCAAATAAATCTTACAACCTTACCTGTATCACAAAATGTCAGGAAACATTCATCCAAAGTGAAATGGCACTCAGAGCACCACATCGCTTAGGATTTATCGCCGCGTGCTTTCTCGGTGTGAAGGAAAGAGGAGATCAGTTGCAACCACCAGTCATACACTTTCTGACGGAAATCGACCGATTGTGATTGGTGGCCGATTGATCGCCACAGCTCTGTATGCTACATGTTCAGCAGGTGTGATTCACTTTCAAACTGCACAGTAAATGATCCAAACTATATGAAAAACCTGTTCCCCTCCTGGCCATTGGGGGCGCTGCACCAAGAACTACTGAGGGAAACAACACGAATACCTCAGATGAAAACAAGTCCAAATTCCTTCTTCACAAAATGAAAACAGAAATGTAGTAGTGTCAAATTTTAGTGGTTCAAGTTCAAGTGTATTTGTGTAGCACATTTCATCAGCAAAGCAGTTCAAGGTGCTTTACATCATAAAAACACAAAATCATAGAACGCACAGTCAGCGATTGAAGCATTACATTTTATTGAGCGTTATTATTAAAAATCATTAATCGTTGATCAATGTATAATTTATAATGTTTCAAAAGCAATTCTATACAAGGAAGTCGGTGTTTTGGCTGTCTTACAATTTTCTGGAAGTTTGTTACAGATTTGTGGTGCATAGAAGCTGAATGCTGCAGAGCAGAACCAGAACCAGAACCTGAGGGGTCTGATCTGATCTTTAATGTATTGTGGTGCTAAACCGTTTAGTGATTTATAAACTAACAGTATTTTAGACTTTATAATTCAGATTAAGCTGAACCTGTGCAGAAACAGAGAAGGAATTGCAGTAAATAATCCAGATGTGAACTGAATAATTTACTTCCACCTGAGGGCTAATGATGTCCTCAGGTGAGCTAAGACAGTTTCCCAGCTCACCTCCCCACCACTAGCACAGGTCCATTCCTCATGGAGTTTCATCAGATCAACAATCAGCCTGACCAACAGGACAGATGACCAGAGGTTCAGAGTTTTTACCGCCATCGTTAAGACCAGGACCAAAGTATGGGTAGAGTTTCTCCTTGAAGCAGCAGCCAGTAAAGGAGTAGATCAGAGCTGCAGCATCTACATCATAGAAGGAGACCAGACCCTGATCATAATCCACAAACACCCCGACCTTCTCTGGACCAGGATGACAATAAAGACGGATTAGAGATCCAACAGCAGCTGAATACTCATTTCCATTTCTCAATATAACAATCCAGTAACCTTTCTGAGGACTCAGTGGTTTAAATTCTTTCCTCTTGATGGACTCTCTGGCCACTCCTATATCCCATTTAGTCTTTCCTTTAACCTGAACCTCAAAGTAAAATCTGCCTGAGGAGAAACTCTGTCGTCCTAAAACATTCACACACTTAGAAAATCTCTCTGGATTGTCTGGAAGATTCTTCCTCACATCTCCATGTTTCACCTGTTTCCCATCATCAGACAGGATGAGGTTAGGATGAGCCGAATCAGGATCCAGAGTCACATCCACTGCAAACTGCTGGATCCTCTTCAGCTCCAATATCTTCTCCTTATTCTGCTCAAACAGAGCCATAGCTCTCACCATATTCTCCTCATATGATAGTGGATGAACTCTGACCTCTGTCCAGGTCTTGGTGGGTGGAGCATCTTTCAGGGAGGAGAAGCTTTGGAGGAGGTGGAGGGGATCTTCATCCTGTGAGAGCTGCTTCACCTCAGAGCTCCTCTTCTTCAGCTCAGAGATCTCCTGCTCCAGATCTCTGATGAAGTCTTCAGCCTGTTTCTCTGTAGCTTCCAGTTTGTCTTGGATCTCCTTGAGGAGCTCCTTCAGGCCTCTCTCAGCAGACTCCATCAGAGCCGAGAAGACCTGAACACCTTCTGCTTTCTCTCTGTCTGCAGCATCTCTACTGACCTTCACCGACTCTCTGATCTCCTGGATCTTCAGTCGTCTCTCCTGGATCATCTCCTGAACTTCAGCCTCCGTCTCTCCCATTCAATCTTTTAACCATTTGTTCCGCAGCTCATTTCTTTTTATTTTCTCTAAAACCATGCAGATCACCTCCCTGCATCGATCATATGTGTAAGTCTGCACGATCAAGTCCACAACGCCGAGAATATTTGCTCCTTCCAGGTCTTGTCTACTGATTGCTGGGAGTTCAGGGAGAGTCTCAGGTTGCTCCAGGAACCACTTGAATTCCTCAAACTCTTTCTGACCTAATTCTTTCAAAGTGTTCAAGACGTCTTCTTTCTTCATCGCAGCTCCTAAGAAAGTCAGTGTTTCATCAGTATGTGGACACAGAGTGGATCTACGAAACTAAGTATGTCTCAAAAAGATTCACAAAGATCACAATAAGATTTGAAAGTGTGCAACATAATTCACAAATGTGTACAATGCATAAAAGCGTATCTCAACATTTACAAATGTGTAAATTTGCTCAAATTTACACGTTTCAAACTGCACAGGTATCATCACTACAGTATGTATATAAATGGGCAAATACATGTGACCTAATTACTGTGGATCAGTCAATAAACCTGCACAGATCAACTTGCCTTGCTTTTGCCTTTTGCGCCTATCTACCTGCCTGGGATTCATAAATCCGACGATGTGTTCAAGGCTGGTGAAAAGCTGGGATATCTTAGAATTAGAATTGTAAGAACAACAGATCAGATATCTGAGCTTTACCAGATTTACTAGAAATACCATATTCCTGACTTGGCCAAGAAACCCAAGAACACTGTGCTACAAGTGACATGCATGTATATTAAAGTTTCTGGACTCTAGAAATATTAACTTTCTAAGCTGTACTACTGAAACGTGCTAATTTTGTGGGAGCGATTTAGAATCCATGGCGGAACAGAGTTCACATGATGAACACAACACGATCTGTTAGAACATTTTGTGTTGTTGTTCTTACATCAAACATTTATTATTACTTTAGATCATTACTTTAGATCGTCCGCATGTGAAACAGCTAACTGTGTTTCCCAGACCTTAAATTATGTTTCCACAGCTGCCTTCTTATCAACCGAATGCTCCCTACCTTAGAAACTGCCTATGTGCAGCAGGAGTTTGTTTCTCCCGTCTTGCTTTCCAATCTTTCCTCTTTTCCTTGATAATAAAAGACGAGCTCAAACAGGAAGTTACCAGAACGTGCGGTGGGCAGCTGGCTCGGAAAATACCTATCACAAACCATTTTCTGAGGGTGAGATCATGTATTTTTACATTTTATTTTAAAACAAGGTCTCTGTCATTTTAAAAACTCTTGCCTTGAACGCAACATTTCAATGATATTTCTTAGACATCCGAGCTTCTCGCCAGCCTTGAACGCATCATTTCATTTGTGAATCCTGCACGGCAAAGTTTCAAAACTTTAAAGCTTAGGTAGCTGATCCATTGGCTTCATGCTGTCCGGCCACGCCCTTTAATCGATTGAACACTGGAGATAGCCCCATGCTACTCTGTGCAGGCCTTCTGCCATAGTAAGAAGCCCATTATAAAGAATGGATCATTTATTATCTATAGTTGCCACAAACATAAAAAAACAAAAGAATAATTCAAAATGTATTATGAATTTCAGTGACTAATCTTTCTACCAAGATAATCTAATCAGAACTTCATGAAACTTGCTGCTGAAAGCTGTGCTAGTAAAACGCTGAAACGCTGTAAATATCAGGATTCGTACTCACCACTACTTGATTCAGTTGCTGAGAAGGTTTGTTTGCTGTGCAGCTGCTGATGCTCTGAACAGGTTTCACTGTGTGAGTCAATCCAATCCTCTTCCCCTGGTGTTGCCACACCTCTAACTTCCAGTATTTTTCTAGATTCGTTTCCTCCTTCATGTTTAGTTATAAGCACAGTCATAAAATGAAACGTCAGTATTTCAGGCATCAAGCATTTTGGCTGAATCAGGTTCACTTTAAGATTTTGTTTCATGATCTGAAACAAAATCTTTGTTTCATGATCTGAAAATTAACTTGGTGTCATGTACTGCCCTATCAGTGTGATCATTCCTTATTACATCTCAGTCTGATACTCCAACCTACATTTCAGAACTGAAGGAGCCTTTCAGACGAGAGGGAAAATGTCTCCAAACGTCTCCAAGGTAAGAGAAATTCAGCTTCCTTCACACACAAGTCTCAAGAAAACAATGTCCAGAATCACTGAGAATCTACAGCAGAGGTGGCAAACTCATTTTCGTTTTGGGCTAAATCAAGATTAATGTAGTTCAAACTCATTTAGATAAGGTAAGGCAATTTTATTTAGATAGCACATTTTCAGCAACAAGGCAATTCAAAGTGCTTTACATGAGTTAAAAAGAAATGCAAACAAAATAATAAAGCAAAAGAACAAGAGGAAAGGACACATTAGGGCAAATGGCAACATTCAGACAAAACAAAGGGCAAAACAAAGACATGAGTGAAGGCGGTGACGTCAAAGGGCCATGAAGCCACGTTGCTCAGCCTCCCGGCAGAAGTCCAATAAAGGTGTTGTTTATCCAGGAATGTCCTTGGGGGCGCTCCTGTTATCCAGCTGCATGGCTAACAGGAGGGGGTGAGGTGGGAAGGAGCGTTGTGTTTACAAATCTTCAAGGAGATTAGAAATATGCAGCCCTTCCAAGGCCACATGGGGGAAGCCAATTCAGATACAGAATGTCTGAGGTCGGGAAGATTATAAATTTCAATCTTCCCTAAAGTCTCTCCGTTGTATCTCAGTTCCCAATCATCCTCGTTAGTTCAGTTGTTCCACTGAACCGAAACTAGCAGTTTTTCCTAGATCGATTCCATCCCGTTAGTGAGGTTTAGAGTCCTCGTCTCTGTCCACACCAACAGTCTGAGTGTTCGCTAGTTTGGCCAAGTCTGTCACAAATTTATCAATAAGCCAGGAATCCACAAGCTCCAAACAGCACAAATCCTGTTATGAATAAATCCAGGGTGAATCCCGCTGGGTGTGTCCCCACAGGACAAGAGGCTCTCTGTGCCCAGACTTCTCGTCGAGAAAATTTGATTAATTGCATTGAGAGATCGGTTGACCAGATCCATAATTTGAAGATTTGGAGGATGTGCAAAGAATGGCTCCAAAAATATAGAAAAAGAGAAAAAGACAGGACAGAAACAGAGCAAGCAGGGCAGACATGGCAGGGAGGGAGCAGAGGGAAGAAGCGTCCGCCTTCGCTGAGAGCTGGTTTTGAATATGCGTAAGATGAAAGCTATGTTTTTTTGCACTCATGAAAACTATCGTAGATCCCTCTATCACCACTGCTTTAGGTGCACAAATTGAGTTTGTCAGTAATTATAAATATCTTGGTTTTATTTTAGATAAAGAGATTACTTTTAAAAAACACACAGAAAATTTATTACAAACACTGAAAACAAGGATTTGGTTTTATTATCGTAATGGATCCTGTTTCTCTCTCAAAGCTAGAAAAAAATTGGTATCAGGTATCAGGAACGTTCTCATCACTCCTGGATTATGGATGTTTTATATATGAATGCAAACAGTTTGCGATGTATGTTTTATTTGTGCAACATGCTTTATTCATATGGCATCAAATTACATAATTTTGGATTGATCACATTTAAATTTAGCAATATTGATTTGTAGGACATGAGATTGATTGTTCAGTGTGACATCAGGTTAAAGTTGAAGGACATAGCTGCCGCTTGTGCATACAGGAAATGACCAAACGCTGCGCTGAGCAAATCCACCCAGCTAAGACCTGACATCAGCAGCCATTTTGGATTTAAAACAAGAAATGACAAACAGCTGGAAAATCCAAAGTGAAGTGAAAGATTCACTACGCAGAGGTCAGTTATTGTAGAAACCAGATGAAAAGGTATCACGCTATGTCAACATCCAACAACAACCTTTCAGGGCAAAACAGAAGAAACTCTGGGACTCACTAAGACTATCAGCCGATTCTGCAACTGTTGTTCAAAGGTTTTCCTCTGTACCCCGCTGTGGAAAACGAGGCCTTCAAGCGATCATGTCCTTGAACCAAACTACGTCTAATATTTTGCTTAAGATGAAGAGACAAAATGAAGTATGTTAGTAATTTTCATTCTTTAAGAGCAAACTGAACTGAATCAATTAAGAAAATTGGCCACCATATGCAGGCCGACCCTCAGACCTGCCTTACAGTGGAAGATCTGACACAAACGAGTCGAGTATTAATATCACACCCTGAGTCGCCGGAGGAGACGGAGATGGTTTGGTACACCAGCAGGACTTACCTGAAGGCCCCAGGTGAGGCAGCGTCGCCACGGTTACCTACTCAGGTGGGACTTTGGTCCTCATGTCAGGAAAACAAAGCAGCTCCTCCCAGATGTAACTTCGGTAGACGGAGCGCCAAGGGAGGCTTTGGACTTTCACAACATGCAACGGAACCAACCAAAGAACGCACCGGTTCTGCTTCCTGACCCACTCTGTTGGCTGTGTAGAGATTCTCTTTGGAACCAGAACCAGACCTGAGGTCATCACAGAAAACTACAGTGATGATAAGACCTCAGTATTGTTCTCCCAGGCAGTTTACCAGCCACAGTTTGCTATTCCGAGTGTAATTCTTCCCTTGGTTACAAATTATAGAAATCATATGATTTATTCTTAAATAAAAACGCCAACTATTGTGAGGAGCACAATAACTTTTTTTAAACTGATAACAGATAATAACCAATAGCCAATAGCATATCTGGAACAAAAATGGAAACCTGTAACACCAATAACCTAAAGACTAAAACCAGTTGACTCTTTAAAAGAAGCTATACAATTTAAAATATCAAAATATATGAACAGAAAGTCTCAAATTAACATATTTAAATATGGATCATTGATCACTGATGTAAACAAACAAGGTCTCTTGAGGTATTTTAAATAAATATGATTTTTAAAAAATGCATTCCACGGGTAAGAACATGCTGAGACAAGTTAGATTAACACACATTTATGTTACTAATGTATAATTATAGATATTTAAACTTATATCCTTGAAGCTAAGACCAGTGGAGGCACAATTACACTAAGCCAACCTAAAACCTGCCCGAAAGTATTAGCAGAAGAAGCTAACATCATTAATGTTGCTGTCAATCAAAGCCTTTAGATCAAATCACACTTATCTGGTAGAAGTGCATCAGGAAAGCGGCTCGGCGTGATGAATCGCGTCGCCATGGGGCTGATGGGTGAAAAACTGATCCGTCTTCCTGGAGCGAAGTGCCGTGGTTCCCATCAGGAGATCTCTAATCGCTTCATTCCTCGTTTCTTCACTGGCAAATTTTCTTGTTTCATCAAAAGCGTCGCAAACAGATTTGAGTCCCGACGGTTTAGCTCATCTGAACCCTCCAACCGTAAGCCTTCACCAGGTCACACCTTCACTCCTGTCATTATTCCTCTGTCTAACCACTCACCCATTCCTCAGTTCCTCCTCTGGCCTGGTTCCCCCCTGCTGCCGCTGGTCTACACCTCTCCATCCTTTCCCCCATTATACAATAAATCTGTTAAACTGAGTTTGGTGTCTGTAGTTGTTGCTTGCCTTCGAGTCCTGGTACTTCACATTATGACAAATATGCAGTTATGCTACATGAACATCCAATGTGAAAATGATCTTAATGTAGAAAAGTATTTACCTTCACAATGTTTCAGGCCAAGACTTCAGATCCACCGACTTGGTTGCATGAAGAACAGTGGAGTTCATGTCTGCAAACTGGTTCTGCCAGTTTTCACAGATTTCTGCTTTCCCGCTGAGTTTAAGGCCTTCTCGATGCACTGGCGCTGGTCCATGCAGGCTGCCAGACTAGTTCACTTCATTTATTATTAAAAATCCTTAACAACTTTGCAATTTGCATACACTGGCTGGATTTCTCACCTTGTTTCGTATTTTCCATGAACTTCAGCCTCTTGCTTTGTTTCCATTGATCAAACAATTAAGCAAATTGGAAATACGAAAATAAATCCCCTTAATGGAAACATTCAGGGAAAACAAACATGTTTTTCACTCAATTTTAGCACTAAGGTGAGATGGGCTTTGGCTGTAACAAAATGTGTGTATTTTGCAAAACTGCAATGGAAACACTTTCTTCACATCACATGATCAACAACTGGATGTTACTACAGGCGGAAAAGAGGAAGAAGACGACAGGAAGTCAGAGGAGGAGGATGGCGTCACGTGAACAAACTTATTCCTGTACTGAACTACGTTTTGTCATCATTGCAGAAACATCTGAAGTTTGTAGATGTAGATGTGAATCTTGAGGGAGGAGTTGCTCGGTGGCTCATGCGTGAAGCTCGACTCCATCCACACAGCAGGATCTCGGCAGACTTTGAGGAAGTGGTTTCCACTTCTGCAGTGTTCACAGCGACTGCATCTGGTGACGGACACCTTAGAGACTACAAATAAAGAATTTGAATTTTACACACTGTTATTTTCAAACTAAACCTAAATCAATCTGATAATAAAATAACCATCACTAACAACAAGCTTTATTTTAGCTTACCTGTGGCAGACGCCGAGTAAAACCCTGATGGCCTCATAAAAAGGGACCAGTAGCTCTCAGTGTAGGAGCCATTTATTCTTTCTTGGGTTTATCGCCACCAGGGGGCGTATTTATTTTGAGTTCTGAGTGTCTGATGGGGGATGGGTTATTTAAGGACAACCATGATTCTGTTCAGGTGTGGTTAATAGGTAGAGGCAAACAGTTTTCTACTGTGCTTGATTTTGGATGTATGTCGAATTTATCCATCCATCCATCCATTTTCTTGCACCCTTGTCCCTCAGTGGGGTCGGGAGGGTTGCTGGTGCCCATCTCCAGCCAACGTTTCGGGCGAGAGGCGGGGTCACCTGGACAGGTCGCCAGTCTGTCGCAGGGCAACACAGAGACACACAGGACACACAACCATGCACACACACACTCACACCTAGGGACAATTTGGAGAGGCCAATTAACCTGACAGTCATGTTTTTTGGACTGTGGGAGGAAACCGGAGTACCTGGAGAAAACCCACCATGCACAGGGAGAACATGGAGACTCCATGCAGAAAGACCGGGAATCGAACCCAGAACCTTCTTGCTGCAAGGCAACAGCTCTACCAACTGCGCCACTGTGCAGCCTATGTCGAATTTATGTGGATCTAAATGGAAACAGTGAGACAATGGACATTTGTACTGGCAATAAATGACTTTATTTATGTCAAAGGAAAAGGTCGGCCTCCTGAATCTTAATTGAGCGCACGTAAAACCAACGCCTTTCAACAACAACCACCAGTAGCCTAAAATATAGGATTTTAGCCGCTACACTCAGCATATGAGAGATTCACCTACTGCCTCCAGCCCTGCTGGGTGTGAGAGCCACCTGACTGAGAAGAATAAAACCTCTGAGTCTAATCTCTCTTGTGATAAAATACATGCCAGCTTGAAAACAGATCTTCTACTTGGTTTGCCACGGCGCAGCTCCTTACTGAAGCTCTGGATGTCGGCTCCAGGCGATGGGACATGCAGTGGATGCCCTGGACATGATTGCTGTTCTTAAGTCTGCTGACCTGACCTCTTCCCTCCCCGTCACCACTGACCTCACCTCTTCCCTCACCCTAACCCTCCACTGATGCCCCATCAGTAGCGACCAGCTTTGAGTTCGGTGGCCAATCTGACATGGTGGAGAATAAAGTGGCTTGATCTCTTCCTGCCCTGAGGGACTTTCTAAACTTCAGCTTTGTGCTTCATTCCCACTGTGGCCTCCTCTCTGCTCACATTGGTGCCATCTGCCTTCATCCACTTCTTTTCTTATAATCTGCAATGAAGGAGGAGAAATATTTTACAGCATCGTCTGATTTTCCACATAAACTGTGATAACTTTGAACACCAAAATAACTGTGCACTCGGTTAATGTTCAGTCTATAAAGTTTAGCTATTTGCTAGTATTGAGACAAACGTAGCTAACATTATGACATGTTTAATGTTAAATGGATTACTTGCTTACTTGTAGAGCCATTTGTAATCGCTGAAATCTCTTCCTCTTTCACGTTGAACTTCTACGTTCAGCGTTTCCTGGCGGAGGGTTTTCAGGCTCATCGACAGTTTTCTCCGCAGTCGTAAATCCTTGAAAGATGCTTTTCACCTCCTTGTGGCATTTAGACGATGTGACGTCCTTCATGGTCTCTAATTTACATTTTTTTATGCCTTTAATGAAGCTACTTGCCGTACGGCTGGAGGACGAGAGCTGAAGGCAGCAGGAACCAAACACTGACTGGCTGCTCTCATCCAACAGGAGCCAAACTCACCTGTCAGTTCATCCAATGTTTCATTAAAAATAAAACATTTCACTTTCATTTCTTCCCTCAATTCCTCTTTGAAATGTTTTGAAATTTAGGGGGGAAAGTGGTAGCACACCTGTAGCATACCTGTAGCACACCTGTAGCACACCTGTAGCATACCTGTAGCACACCTGTAGCACACCTGTAGCACACCTGTAGCACACCTGTAGCACACCTGTAGCATACCTGTAGCACACCTGTAGCACACCTGTAGCATACCTGTAGCACACCTGTAGCATACCTGTAGCACACCTGTAGCACACCTGTAGCACACCTGTAGCATACCTGTAGCACACCTGTAGCACACCTGTAGCATACCTGTAGCACACCTGTAGCATACCTGTAGCACACCTGTAGCACACCTGTAGCATACCTGTAGCACACCTGTAGCACACCTGTAACATACCTGTAGCACACCTGTAACATACCTGTAGCACACCTGTAACATACCTGTAGCACACCTGTAGCATACCTGTAGCATACCTGTAACATACCTGTAGCACACCTGTAACATACCTGTAGCACACCTGTAGCACACCTGTAGCACACCTGTAACATACCTGTAGCACACCTGTAGCACACCTGTAGCACACCTGTAACATACCTGTAGCATACCTGTAACATACCTGTAGCACACCTGTAACATACCTGTAGCACACCTGTAGCATACCTGTAGCATACCTGTAACATACCTGTAGCACACCTGTAACATACCTGTAGCATACCTGTAACATACCTGTAGCACACCTGTAACATACCTGTAGCACACCTGTAACATACCTGTAGCACACCTGTAGCATACCTGTAGCATACCTGTAACATACCTGTAGCACACCTGTAACATACCTGTAGCATACCTGTAACATACCTGTAGCACACCTGTAACATACCTGTAGCACACCTGTAACATACCTGTAGCACACCTGTAGCATACCTGTAACATACCTGTAGCACACCTGTAGCACACCTGTAGCACACCTGTAACATACCTGTAGCACACCTGTAACATACCTGTAGCATACCTGTAACATACCTGTAGCACACCTGTAACATACCTGTAGCACACCTGTAACATACCTGTAGCACACCTGTAGCATACCTGTAGCATACCTGTAACATACCTGTAGCACACCTGTAGCACACCTGTAGCACACCTGTAACATACCTGTAACATACCTGTAGCACACCTGTAACATACCTGTAGCACACCTGTAGCACACCTGTAGCACACCTGTAACATACCTGTAACATACCTGTAGCACACCTGTAACATACCTGTAGCATACCTGTAGCATACCTGTAGCACACCTGTAACATACCTGTAGCACACCTGTAACATACCTGTAGCACACCTGTAACATACCTGTAGCACACCTGTAACATACCTGTAGCACACCTGTAGCATACCTGTAGCACACCTGTAGCACACCTGTAGCATACCTGTAGCACACCTGTAGCACACCTGTAGCACACCTGTAGCCAAGCCTCCCGTTCAGACAGGAGACAGTTTTCATTATTACTATTATTAATGGTCATTTGAATGTGATAGTTATAAATATTTCAGTTTTGTTGTGCAGTAGTAAAAAGAGCAAAGATTTCCTAAAATGATGATAACTAGCCTAGCATGAACAGCTGATCTGATCTGAGGAGCTGCTGCCTCCTCCAACTTATCGGTTTTAAATGTGGCACAAAAATACAGAAACAAGCTAAATATATGCATATTTTACTAGACAATTTTCTTCACAGGTGAAATGTGGGTAAAACGGAGGCGAGCGTTAGCCTGTGGCTAGGCTAGCTGAGCTAACAGACTGATAATCAAAGATAGTTTACTCACCTCTCTGAGAAAACATGTGGCGAATTGACATCTTTGCTTTGTGTTCATTCTTTTTTTGTTTTCCCTCTTTTGAAATTGTTTTGTCACATTTCTATTGGCAGCACAGTTATAATTTTCCGTCTTTTCTCCTGACTGCTAACTGAGCGCAAACCGCCGAGCGCTAAGGCGGAACAAACCATTTCGTGTAGAAACGGGGGGGTGTTCGGTCAACATGGACGCCTCCGTTTTACTCTGGAAGCGCTAACACTTAACTTTAAACTCCCGGAAGCAAATAAAAACAACTATTTTATTTATTTTACTGTTGACAGCGTCCTATAATATGCGTTATATTTAGAAAAATATGAATATGTTCACAGTTCTGACGTTCAGCCAGATGTTTGACACCAGCATGAAGGTAAATCCAGCACACAGGAAGAGGCTGTCTAGTTAAAGTAAAGAGTTTTTTAAAGCATGAAAATAAGCCTCCAAAGTTTGTTCTGACATGAGGAACTGAAGTGCAGCTGAACACCTTCTTGTCATCATCGCTGCTTTAAACATGCAGCAGCCATGTTGGTTGTAAGACATAGAAACTTTGATGTTACTCTTAATTTTTCCCAAAAAAGGAACTTGGAAAACTGGAGTTTTGGGAAATAATGCACTGATTGATTTTTAGGATTATACTGGAATGGATTAACTTTATCTGTAATCTGTTTGTGTTGAATTAACTTTTCTGTGAAACGCATTGAGACATTTGGAGGCTGAAGGAAACAGGCTGCAACTCTGAGTTTGGACACCAGATGGCAGCACCGCACTGAGGAAGAACTGATGTTCCATGAGGAAGCTGCGTGTCTGCTGCAGGCCTCATGTTCTCCCTGTGCCTTTAAGTAATCTGAAGGATTAGATTATTAATAACTGGAGCCTGTTTTCTGTTTTCACCAGAGACCAATGAAGGTCCACTGAACTGATGTTCAGGGCAGGAAGCCCCTGGAGGGCAGGTGTGGCGCTGCACCCTCTCAACCTTCAGGTCGTTTCCTTCAGGGTCGTTTCCTCGCTGAGGCAGAAAAAGATTCCTAGTTTCAGCTCAGGACAGGGAAGTCAGCAGAGACCCGGATTTACATGCTGCTTTCCGATTGGCTGGCCGCTGAAAACAACACCTGTGGGTTTAAATTCTAGCCCTGAGCTCCTGATTGGTGAGTTCATATCCAGAGAGCCAATCAGCAGGCAGCACAGGTGAGTCGTGTGTTTTCTACCTGGAGCAGGTCTGGCTTGATGCTTCCAGCCTGCAGCAATGAGTTCATGTCAAGTCTGAACTCATCAGAGTGAAGGAAGCAGCTGCTGGCTGCACATCTGGCTCCGACCCGGAACCTGGAGGGAAGGAGGGAGGGAGAGGAGACTCAGGAAGGAGAGGAGACTCAGGAAGGAGAGGAGACTCAGGAAGGAGAGGAGACTCAGGAAGGAGAGGAGACTCAGGAAGGAGAGGAGACTCAGGAAGGAGAGGAGACTCAGGAAGGAGAGGAGACTCAGGAAGGAGAGGAGACTCAGGTAGGAGAGGAGACTCGTGAAGGAGAGGAGACTCGTGAAGGAGAGGAGACTCAGGAAGGAGAGGAGACTCGTGAAGGAGAGGAGACTCAGGAAGGAGAGGAGACTCAGGAAGGAGAGGAGACTCGTGAAGGAGAGGAGACTCGTGAAGGAGAGGAGACTCAGGAAGGAGAGGAGACTCGTGAAGGAGAGGAGACTCGTGAAGGAGAGGAGACTCAGGTAGGAGAGGAGACTCGTGAAGGAGAGGAGACTCAGGAAGGAGAGGAGACTCAGGAAGGAGAGGAGACTCAGGAAGGAGAGGAGACTCAGGAAGGAGAGGAGACTCAGGAAGGAGAGGAGACTCGTGAAGGAGAGGAGACTCGTGAAGGAGAGGAGACTCAGGAAGGAGAGGAGACTCAGGAAGGAGAGGAGACTCAGGAAGGAGAGGAGACTCAGGAAGGAGAGGAGACTCAGGAAGGAGAGGAGACTCAGGAAGGAGAGGAGACTCGTGAAGGAGAGGAGACTCAGGAAGGAGAGGAGACTCAGGAAGGAGAGGAGACTCGTGAAGGAGAGGAGACTCAGGTAGGAGAGGAGACTCAGTAAGGAGAGGAGACTCAGTAAGGAGAGGAGACTCAGTAAGGAGAGGAGACTCAGAAGGAGAGGAGACTCAGGAAGGAGAGGAGACTCAGGAAGGAGAGGAGACTCGTGAAGGAGAGGAGACTCAGGAAGGAGAGGAGACTCAGGAAGGAGAGGAGACTCAGGAAGGAGAGGAGACTCGTGAAGGAGAGGAGACTCAGGAAGGAGAGGAGACTCAGGTAGGAGAGGAGACTCGTGAAGGAGAGGAGACTCAGGAAGGAGAGGAGACTCAGGAAGGAGAGGAGACTCGTGAAGGAGAGGAGACTCAGGAAGGAGAGGAGACTCAGGAAGGAGAGGAGACTCAGGAAGGAGAGGAGACTCAGGAAGGAGAGGAGACTCAGGAAGGAGAGGAGACTCGTGAAGGAGAGGAGACTCAGGAAGGAGAGGAGACTCAGGAAGGAGAGGAGACTCGTGAAGGAGAGGAGACTCAGGAAGGAGAGGAGACTCAGGTAGGAGAGGAGACTCGTGAAGGAGAGGAGACTCAGGAAGGAGAGGAGACTCATGAAGGAGAGGAGACTCAGGTAGGAGAGGAGACTCAGGAAGGAGAGGAGACTCAGGTAGGAGAGGAGACTCAGGAAGGAGAGGAGACTCGTGAAGGAGAGGAGACTAAGAAGGAGAGGAGACTCAGGTAGGAGAGGAGACTCAGGTAGGAGAGGAGACTCGTGAAGGAGAGGAGACTCAGGAAGGAGAGGAGACTCAGGTAGGAGAGGAGACTCAGGAAGGAGAGGAGACTCAGGAAGGAGAGGAGACTCAGGAAGGAGAGGAGACTCAGGAAGGAGAGGAGACATGAAGGAGAGGAGACTCACCTGGACAGGATTCAGGTCTTCCTTCACGTCCCAACGATCAGGCAGCTTCACAGCTAATCACCAAAACAAAACAAGGAGGGAAAAGAGAAACTGAAGGAAAGTCAGAATTATTGTAAATCTAGAAAGAAACAAAAGGATTGAAGTAAATAAAAATAAATGCCTGTAACTAAACCACATTTACGGTGATAATAACTGAGCTGGTTGTCTTCAGGGACCTGAAAAGGTTCGACTTCCTGATAAATAAATACTTATTCATTTTATTGTTTAGTTCTTTCATTTATTCTTAAACTCGCCGTCTTCACCCTGGATTCTGGGTTCAGAACCGGTGGAACCGGGTCAGGCTTGCAGGACTCTTTCCGGCTCCTCTGGGTCAGAGGTCAGAGGTCACAGCTGAGGTGGATGCTCCAGATGTTGCTCCAGAAGCGATGATGTCATCACCTGCGTGGAGGCAAAGCGACCTGTGGGTGTGTAAACTTCTGGTCCCAGATGGACCTCGTTCTTCCAGAAAGTTCTGGTTCTGGATCCGATCCAGGTTTGCATAAAGTATTCACACCCTGAGAAGTTTTAGCTCTTATTACAAATCAAACAAAAGACATGAAACAACTAAACATTTTTTAACGTTTTAAATGTTTAACTGGGCTGAAGGTTTGAAATCTGTCCAATAAAATCATAATTTTTTTAATATTCACACATTTTTTATCAGTTCTGTGATTTCCACCTTTTATAATTCAACCAATCAGAACATGAATGAAAACTTTTTACTATTTTCCTCCTATTATTAGTTTATTGTCCACATTTTTCTGTCTTGTTTCTTCGCATGATTTTAGTTTGTTTCCATAAATCTGAACAGAAAGAGGTGATAATAACATGATTGATTGATTTAGGGTCGTTTAGCTGCAGAGTTTTAACTTCCAGGAGGCCTTCGGGTTAAAGGTCAAAGTTCCGACATGAATTAATAATACTGAAAGTAGCCTGAATGGAGGGACTGGTGTCCAGATGGGGGCGCTACAACCAGCAGGGCCGAAATTAATGTTTAAATTACTGGAGAAAAATCTTCACTAATTAATTAATGCACAGATAAAAATGTATGAATACTAAATACAAGCATAAACAACAAATAAACACTTAGAAAGTTATTTTGAAAAAAAGTCAGACTAATAAAAAAACATAAAATCCAATTAAAGATCTAAATTAAATGATTTAAAACATTAAATATATGAAAAATAATTTAAAGAACTGCATTAAATTGTTCCAATAAAATTCCAATGAGATCAAGGAAAAAATTGTCATAAAATTATTTAAAATTTTGTTATAAAAATGTACTATTAAAATAATTTAACTGAATGTATAAATCAAACCGGTTTTCTATAAAAGTAGAAAACTGTAACAACAGGAAAAAATAGGATAAATACTTTAAAAATGAACTAAATAATATTCACTTTGTAATAAAAGTTAAAGATCAAAAGATAGAAAAAATATTTTAAATAATAACTTTATTTTAGGGTGAATAAATCTGACTAACAGTTTCTTCATGAAGAAACACAGCAGAGATTCAGTCAGCGACCGGTGCCGGTTCTGTGGGCCCAGTTGGACCCAGGATCATCTGGACTCAACTTCCCAGAATTCCCTGCAGCGGCTGCTAGCGGCCGTCCCTGTTAGGTTGATTCTGAAAGAAAGAGTTGGACGTTACAGTCGTGAAGCTGCTGACCTGCAGTGACAGGCGGCTGCATCCGCGGCGCATTGAGCCGCGTTAACACAGATCCTTCCTGCTCCTGATGAAACCAGGAAGTTTTCACACCCTGCAGGAAGTATTCACACCCTGCAGGAAGTTTTCACACCCTACAGGAAGTATTCACACCCTGCAGGAAGTATTCACACCCTGCTTCTCCTTTTCTATTACATCTGCTTTTATTTTTCATTGTAATAAATGCACATTATGGACATTTAAAAGAATTAATCCTACTCAAATACACTCACTAAGATGAGTATATTTTTATTATAACCTGATTTATGTTATCTTTGCAATATTTTAATCTTTTAAAATATATACATTAATACTTTTGGATTTTGCTGTGTGAACCTCAGTTATGCTGAATTTCCACAGCGGGACAATAAATATTTATATTCAGTAAATTAAAATACATCCTGATGAGACTCATTTTGTCAGATTTACCTTTTTAAAACCGACTTTAATTATCAAAATGTTTTTCATTGATGTAGAAACAAAGACAGTGAAACAAATACGTTGGCTATTAAAGTCCATTTATTTCAGGAATTTTATTACAAAGTAAAACATTGTGATAAAATTTCTGAACTAAAATGACTTTTCACAAATATTTGAATTTAAAGGTAATAAAGCTCTAAAATTAACTTGAGACATTTGAGGCAAAAACAGGTTTAATTTTCATAAAAAAGCTCATCCAGATGTTTTTTCAGACCAAATCTAAAAATCAGCGTTTTGTAGGTCACGCGTGTCGTAAATCAACATTTCCGGAGCGACTTCCTGACTCACCTTGAGCGGGTTTTCCCGCCGCCAGGAAGAGGAAATGAAACCAGGCAGAGATGTGGAGTACAACTCACAAAATAAAAGTCCGGTTTATTGTCAAACAACAAACTTCGCACATACATCAAAACAGGCCGTCGTAAAACAAAATGTCGCTGACAAAGAAAAAAAAAAGAACAAAAGGAAACAGAGGCTCTTCTCTTTGGCCTGACCCTCCCATACAAACAAACTAGTTATGGTACAGCTAAAGTACATACATTAAATTTACTGGAATGCTCTGAGTTCAGCGGCGTTAACAGGTTCAGCTTTTATTCTTTTTTTTAGCTTTTTTTTTTTACAGGTTTTCTAGTATCTGAGATATTGTAACATGGTCAACCAAGTAAAATCTTTTCGTTACAGAAGCACCGATTTGGTCTGCCGAGAGAGAAGCTGCCCCCCCCTCTCCTAACAATATGTACAAAAATATAAAATGTAAATAAAAATACAAACAAATTCTCCGTTGGGGTTGTTGTTGCTGAAGAGAAGCCGGATTTCTGCGTCGGGCGAGGCGAGGCGGCGGGTCCTCTGGAAAATTTGTCTTGCAGCCTGGAGGTCAGAGGTCAGGGAGATGGGGGGGGGGGGGGGGGTGATGCTTGTTGAACTCTACTTGCTAATGACCATGTTGGTTTTTTATTATTTTTTTCCTTTAGATCAGTCCTCCAGCCCCTCCACCTGTGACGTGTCAGAGAGGTCAGAGGTGAAGAACCAGGAAGTGGTTCAGCAGGTCGGCGCCGCGCGGAAACGCATCAATCGTCGGTTTTCTGCTTCTTGGGTTCGACGTCGTCCTGAAAGAAGAGGGGACAGCGTTAGGACGGGGGGGACAGCGTTGGGACGGGGGGGACAGCGTTGGGACGGGGGGGACAGCGTTGGGACGGGGGGGACAGCGTTAGGACGGGGGGGACAGCGTTAGGACGGGGGGGACAGCGTTGGGACGGGGGGGACAGCGTTAGGACGGGGTCAGGACGGGGTCAGGGCTGCCGGCGGCTCACCTCGTCGTCCTCGTCGTCGTCCTCAGCTGCCCGTTTTGTGCCGCCCTCGATCTCGTCTTCATCATCTTCCTCGTCCTCCTCATCTCCTGCAGGGAGCAGAAAGAGGTCAAAGGTCTGGAGGTTTTAGAAACACCCATCCCTCCCGTTCCCATGGTGACAGATGGCGTCCCACCTTCTCCGTCGTCCTCCTCCTCTTCCTCTTCCTCCTCATCCACCTCCTCCTCGTCTACCTCCGGCTCGCCGTTCTCCTCGTTCTCCTGGAGGAAGAGCAGCTGTCAGCTGAAGTTTCCGTCCCTTTACAGGTACAGTTTTCGGCCCCTACCTTCCCGTTGGTGGCAGCATCCTTGCCGTTCTCCTTCTCCTCTGCCAGCTTCTTCTCCTTCAGGTCCTGCAGCAGAAGCAGCATTAGCGTTAGCGTAGCGGTTAGCGCTGCCCTTCTACCCACTGGCCTACTTACAGCTGCACATTGTTCAGCCCGGTTAGCCAGCAGATCCTCTGCAGATCCTCCCCTGCCTCCTCCCCCTCCATCCGCTCTAATGTGTTGTAATCTGATACTTTGATGTGGCCCCAGGGGAACTCTGGGTATTGTAGTCCTCAGCCCGGCTGCCATTGCTGCCATGTCGCGAGACACGCCCGGGAGAAGCACTGCGATACCCAGGATGCATTGCTCGATTTAAAATAACACAGGAGGGCGCAGAAGGAGGAGGAGGGTGATGAAGAGGAGGCGGAGGAGAGCGACGCACGCTGCTGCTGCTGCTGGCCGCTTGTTGTAACGGAGGACAATAGAAGACGACACATGGCAAAGGCTGCGGGTCCGAACGGAACCGAAACGCGCCGTTAAACCGCGTCCACACAAACACTTTCACCGGAAACACGCTCCTCCCCCCCGCGCGTCCCGCAACACGCGCGCCCACGCACCCACTGCACATACAGTTATTGATTAATTGCTTTAATATAATCTCATTGGTTGGAATCCATTAAGCTGTTTAGAAGCGCCGGAGAGCGCGTGCTGCGCGCCGCGCGTAAAAAGACGCGTGTGCGTAAAAATGCTCCAGAACTAAAAATAGAGGCAGCAGGCGCCCCCCGGATTATAACGCCCAATACCGGGCCGAACTTTCCCCTTTTTGCCTCCGTCCGGATGTTCATTCATCAACAGCCGGAGCTGCGCTGCCGTTTCCCCGCTGCGCGCCCCGCCGCCGCCGCGGAAACACGGCACGCACCCCCGGCTCGACCAGAACCGGTTAAAGTTTCACCAAACCAGAACCAAAGTCCGGCTGAAGCCAAAACAAGTGGGCTCCGAGTCGGAACGGAGGAGGGAAAACCACAAAGAGGGGAAAACCAGCGCCGTCACATCACACCTCCACGGCGCGCCCGCGCACACGCACGCAGGCGCACACAATGAAGAAGGTTACAAAATGAGACAGAAAAAGTTTCCCCCCGGAGATACAATCGAAACGCTGCAAGAGAAAAAAACGCTGAAGAAGAAGCGGAAGCCGCGCGGCGACCCGAACCGGTCCGTAAACAAACCGGGTCGGACTGCGGCGGCCGGCAGGTGTCTACTGGGTCACACACCGAACCAGAGACGGACCAACAAGAACCAACAAGCTGGAGGAGGTGAAAGTTGACAGCGTGAATTCCGCACCTCCTGCCGCTCCGCGCTCCATTCAAACGCATCAACTTCACTCCACATCCGAACCGGAGCCCCGGCAGCTCCGCCGACACACACATCCGGGAGGAGACTGGACCCCCCAGAAAGTCCGAACCCGATTCTCCTCTGAATGTGAATCACTTCCAGCATCTCCCAGGACGCGAAGGAGGGAAAAAATGTGAGAATCGGCGCCTCGATCGGCGATAAGAGTAGCGGAAAAACGCGATAAGTGCGTGTTGGAGAGCGCGCCGTGCGTAACGCACCGGTTCGGGCTGGACGGCAGAACCGAGCCGCTTGTATAAACAAAGAACCCCGCGCAGACTCTTCCTCTCCGGACAATGAGACGCGGCGCTGGAGGCGCAGATCCCCATGATGCGGAGCTCCGACTCCCAGCTTTATTCTAGGGCTCCATTTGCTGGCCCCCCTCTCCCTCCTCATCAGTACCGGGACCACCGGCTGGTTCGATCCCGTTACTGGATCGCTGGTTCCTATGATCCTTTGGGCTCGAATGAGCGCGAGAAAGGTTTGGTGAAAATCTAGGTTACAGCCTGGAGACGCGTAAAGCTGGAGAGGGGCTTGGGGAGGAAGGGGAAGGTGAGCGGCGGCTTACCTTGGCAGAGATATCCGAGCCAGAGTCCACCTGCGTGTCCGCCATTGTTTTAGTTCAATAAAATAAAGGACGGCTGAAAGGAAAGCTGGAATAAAGTAAATCCCCTCTGCTCGGCTGCGGATCTAGCAGGATTAGATTGTGCCAGTGGCCGACGGTGCTCACGGCCGAGCCTTTAATATAGGCTTATGGGCGGGGCCTCGCGGAGGTCGCCGGCCGCCGATTGGCTGCTGGCCGCACAGAGGTGTTTTCTTCGCGCGCCGGAGTGGAACAATGGGTAGAATTTCTATCCGTTCAGGCCACGCCCCCTTCTGTTCGCCCCATGCAACCGTCCCTATTCCGCTAAAAACAAATAATCCGAACCGATTAAAGGCAGCGGAACGGACCGCACCGTAGCTCACGCAGCCCGTCCGACACCGTGGAGGCCAGAAAACCGGGTCCGAACCGAGCTGCGCAGTGAATTTATCGAATAAACGAGCGCTCCGTTTGACGTGCTGTCAGTTTGATTGATTGATGGCCGGCTGGGGGAATCAGGAGGCAAAACCCGGACCGGTTCTCCCGCCCACCGCCGCGCGGAGGGATTATAAGCGCAGAAATGGAGAAAGCTGTGAGAAAACTGTCGGTTTTGGAGGATAAAAGTATTTTTTTTCTGCGCTGCTGAGAGAGTTTGATGGAGAAATGGAGTTTAACTGAAGCGTTGATCGGCCCCCGCTCGGCTGCTCGCCCCTCCCCCTTCATAACGTCCATTTTTGAAACTCCCTCTCAGCTCTGAATGTGCGCACTTCACACTCTACACGTTTTTTTCACACACACTTCGCTCAAAACCCGTGCGGGAAGGTGGCCCCACGCACAAACACGCACTATCCGTCGAGTAAACGCTCCAGAGCGCAGTTTGAACGTGTAGTTTGGTGTGAACAAGCTGCTGGCCTCATTTCCTCCATTGTTGGAGCCCACAGAGAAAAGCCCCGCCGAGGAGGAGGAGGAGGGACCAGAAGTGGAAAAAAACCAAAAAACAGTGCGACATAACAAAAACATGCGATGGCAAGAGTGCGGGAAACAGAAAATCATCGTCATAATTATGTGCTCATGAGGCGCGATCCTCTGTTTTCTTACCCACTTATGAACTCATGTCTGTTACAGGCTGACTGAGCGGGACAAAGCGGCACTCAGAAAAAAAGCAGCCGCCATTACTCCTTGTTGCTGTGGGGGGATGGGAACAGAGCAGCGCGTGCCCACATTCACATTCTGCTCTGGTGACGCACTCCGACACAGCGCCGCTCTGATTGGTCGATGGAGTGAAATAAACAAGGCTTAGGCGCACAGCGGCCACTGATTGGCTCCCGTGACCGTCCGTCAGTTTAAACCGGTGTGAGTTGGCTGCTTGTAAGCAGCGGCTCCGGATCGCGGATCTGGAGTCGGTGTGGAGTTTCTTCCCAGTCTGTGGCCATGTTATGTTTTCTGATTACTGCCGAGTAAAATCGCCTCTTTTTCACTCTGGTTCCTCTAATAATCTCTGAGATAAACATGAGTTCTACGGAACAGCCCGGGCGAACAGAACCTGGCCTCTTCCCTGTTGCTGTTGCTGTCATGAAATATTAATGTGGTTATCAGAGAGAACAGATGGAGAAAGTGATCCTTCAGCAGAACCAAATCTTTTCCTCTGACCGTGTTTTACTGAGAAAATTCAACTATTTCAACCAAACGGCTTCAGTTCACCTTGAATTTTCTGCAGTCCATTAAAACTGACTGAAATTCAGTAGAAATAATAATTTCAAAATCCCACAAAAGTTTTTACTTCCCCAAAGCTGCCAAACTGAGCTGAGTGGGTTTTACACCCCTGAAGGTTCAGTTTTAGTGTAAAGAAAATATAGCCGTAGTGTGGGAAATGATGAATAACTTTCCTCACATGTGATAAACAGAAATCTCATATTTCCTTCACGGTTTCTACTTTCACACTCACGGTTTCACTGTTCGAGCTTTAAACGCTTTGCTGGCGTTTTATTTCATTTCTGCTACTGAATCTCCTAAAAATACTTTACACTTAATTTATATGTTGTAATAATAAAATGAGCACAGACCATTTTCACTTTCTGTAGTTTTTAATAAATACTTAATTACTTTAAATAAAGATTCATCCCATTCACTGATTGTTTACCACCAAATAAGGCTCTTCTCACCCAAACATCACCGTTTAGTGTTGATTTCTCAGACTCCCAAAGCATCACTGCCTCATTACTAGAGCCACACGTTAAATGCAAATATTATATTTTCCTACAGCAGTCTGTGTGGCCGTGGTTCCAAAAACAAACCTGATAACAGAAAATTCAACCTGCAGAAACAGACAGAGGAAAAGTAAAAGACTTCAACTTAAAAAAAAATCATAAAATGAGTTTTAAAATCTGTTTGTACTTTATTTCTACATGGAAACAGCAGAAATAGGTTTCAGAATGAAAGATCCTGTGAAAACATATGAGCCCAAATGCATAACAACAGCAGTCATGGCTCACATGTTTATCTTATATTTTATTATCTATATAATCTAACATGAAAGTCTCCACACGCGCTGCATCGTTTGAGGTTCTTGCTCTTGTCTGCTAACATCATGTCGCCTGTTGAATGGTGGATCCAAAAACCAGCAAACAGCAAAACAAATTGCAAAACACAAAACACTCATCCAAACAAAAAATGCTGCAATCACAGGAAATGCAATCAAAATGCCACAAACAGCAAAAACAACAGCAATTCTGAAATGTTGCAAACTCACGCCACAAAGTGGACAAAGTGGAAGTCCTCCAGGCCACCAGGGGGAGTCTGGAGGAGGAAATGTAAATGTGCTCCTGTTTTATAGTGTAAAAGACATGAAGTCTTTTAAAAGCACGTCTTTTATGAATGTAGAAGACACGCTTTGCACCATTTTGTCCTTCGTCTTCGTGACGTTCCGTCTTCACTGAGTCTGGTTCTGTAGTTTTCAGTCGACTCCCTCTAAAGGTCTGGAGGATTTCTTCTTTTTTTGGAGTGAGTTGGCAGCATTTTATACATGCATTTATTTTACCTATAAATGCAACAATTTCCTCCATTTTTCTCCTATTTCCTGTTGCAGCAGGAATTTGTTTATTGATCACAGCAATTTTTCTGCCTTTGCAGGTTTTTGGTTTGCATTTGTTCAGTTGATTGCTGGTTTTTGTATTTTGGAGTTTCCATCATTTGTGTGTCTGCAGCTGGTTTGACACCGAGCGGAAGCGTTTATTTATTGACAACAGTATCCGTATTTCTATCAACGTTTTTTAATGTGAATTTTGAAAAATTGCGTTCAAACAGCTGAAGGAAACAAAAAAGTTTCTTAACTTCCAAAAAGTCTTTGAGCTGGTTTTTGGATTCTCTGCAGAAGAATAAATGTGCCTCCACATTTTGCCTCATGATGAAGCAAATCCTCCTGACCTGCTGCTCTGTGCCGTACCAGAGGCACGACAGTCAGAAACATCTCTAAGTCCACTCCTGTGTTTTCTCTGAGATGTGTGGTCCATTATTCCAGCCATGTTCTGATGAACTCGCACTATGATGGATAGTGAGCCATTAAAATAAGATGATGAATTATTCAAATTTGTAGATTATTTATTGTAAATAAAACATCCTTATTTAAAGGATGTAGTTTAATGATATTTGTCTGTTTTGATTAGCTCTGTTGGTGGTTTGTATTTTGTTTTGTTTAATTGTATTTGCACTTTGTAAAGTTTAGTTTTGTTTGTTATGTACCTCTCGGGCTGCCGTAGCTAAATGAGGTCAGGTCCTATAAAAGCTGGCAGATCATTGTACCAATGAATGAATGAATGAATGAATGAATGAACTGTCAGAGACGCGCTTGGCACAATCGGTGTTCCCCGGTACGCTTTGTTTTGTTGTTTGTGTTGTAAGTTTATGTTTATATTCTAATATTTCTCTACGTCTTTAGTTTCCACGGTGACTGAGGTGGGTGTGGTGACTGATGATCCACATCAGAGAAAATAAACAAACCTTGAAAATCACCCGTCGAGACGCGCAGATTAACTCAAGTGCTGGGGATCTGCTACACGCTCTGCATAGCCTGAAGATTGGAAAACATGTAACTCACATTTTCTTTTCTGCACCTTTTGAAAACTTCCCTCAGAATTCACATGGCAGCTGCTGACATCTTCCACCGTGAGCTGAAAGGTGTCATCAGTCTTTTAATAGTAATATTAGATAATAATACAGGAATTATTATCGAAACATGGCATAAATATCTAAGCAGAAAACTCCCTGACTTTCTCACAAACAGACATGAAACCAGAAGATGAGGCTCATTGCAGGAGAATCAGTCCAGATGTTCGTAACCCAGGCATGTTTCAGGTCTGGATTCCCTGATTTGTGCCGACATGAGTAACGGATCGTATCCATCAATCTGCCTCTGCAAAGCTCTGAAATCAACCACCTTCTTTGTCACCCCACTGTTGCCAACTGAAGAGACGTTTTAAACAAAAAACTGGTATTGGCTAAAATCAGAATTTTTAAAAATTGGTCATCAGCCAGAAACTGTGATCGGTGCACTCCTAGTTTTTACTAGCTGTCTGAAAACATCCAGTGAAGAAGGAAGCTGGTGGTGGGCTTTAATTATCCTCCATACAGGAGGTGGAGGGTTTTCCTCCTTGGGATTAGGATTAGGTGGATCAGGAAGCTTGTTGGCTCCAGGTTGGAGGTTTTCCAGGAGAGCCTGACTCAGACCACAGGGTGTCTGGAGGGACAGAGGCTGGATGCAGGTTCCTTCATCAGCTCCTCCCACTCCAGCACAGATCAGTTCCTCCAGACCACACATGACTCAAACAGCAGTTGGATCCGTCTTGTTCCGGTTTTTCCTGCTCCGTCCCACACAGCCTGACAGAACAGCGGTGGATGGAGCGCACCGGAGCTAAAGCTGGAGGAGCGCAGCGGCGTGTCTGAACCTGCTGGACAGGGATGGATGCTTCAGGAGTGGCAGCTTCAGCTCAGCTGCTTATCCTGTGTTTCCACACCTCACAGTCCGATTCGGTTCAACTGGGAACCAAAATGACAACATTTGCTCCATTTCCAGCTGCTGTGGTTCTTTTTCACGCTGCACTGAGCCAAAAGACCAAACTAATTGAGCAACCTGTTCCTTTCCTGACCTGCGGGGGCGCTGCAACAAGACGCCCCGAAGGAAACAACATGAAAACCTCAGAAGAAGACGCTGAACACAACTTCCTTCTTTACCAAATGGAAACAAACTTTGACTGGCACCAGATTTGATCAATTGTAGGTTTTTTTCCATTTCTCCCTCTAACGTTGGACTCTTGCATTTGTTTTGGTTGTATTTACCCAGAATGCCCTGCATTGTAGTCCACTACCTGCTTCTAGAGCAGTATCTGGTCCTCTTGGTGTTCATGTGCGTTCAAACCGGATCAGAGTTCACTTCAACCAGACCGAGAGCAGAACCCAAAGCAGCAGAGCTGTTGGCCTGGAGGAAGTGGAGCCGGCTCCTCTGATTGAACTTCCTGTTACGGTGAACTTCCTCTGAGCGACCCGTTTAAACCCAAAGAGGTCGACTGGGTGCCGCCTGTCCAGAACCGGTCCGATTCATTTGATCCACTCTGAACGGGTCGTCCAGGTCCAACACGCAGAAACCCGAACTGAGGGAAGGAAAACCAGAACCACTTCACAGAAAACGGCTGGACAAACGAGGACCGGTTGGATCCGGTCAGAACTTCCTGACCTGGTCAACAGCATCTCCACTATTTCATACAAATCTATTAATTATTCAGTTTTTTTTAATCTTCTGTTAAAATGTTTCTAAGTTTGGTTTGTAGATGAAAAATTTAGTCTTTTTTGGAATCAGCTCACTTATCGATCAGCTTTTAAACCTAAATGAAATAAATCTGTGTATCTCAGAGACATGAAGACGTAAAACAACCACAGAACATTTTGTAGATTTTATAGCTTCTCAGGACCGAGTCGCCTGCATGCTGATACTTGGAGGTTAAAGGTCATCCTCGTATTCTCCATAGAGACTGAGCTCCGAACGGAGAAACTTCATGTTGGTGATGCTGTTGGCAGGAAGGAGCTCCAGTAGCAGTCAGTATCGCAGCGAATCAGAAGAGGTTTCTGACTGAAGACGCTCATCCGCCTCTTTGGCTTTTGTTGCTCCTTTCTAAATCTTTGACCACGAGGTTAGAAAGATGCTGGAGTAGGGGATGTGATGACCGTCTCTCTCTGCTCTGCCTGCTTTTCCAGGCTGTGGGGTCAAAGTTCAGGTGTTATTCGAACCATTGAGAAGAAAATTCACCAGAACGGTTCAGTGTTTCTCCAACAGCAAACCCCGGATCGGCCCTGGACAGGAGGAAAAGAAAAGAGCAGCTTGAGTAGAAACCAGGAGGAGGTGAGAAGAGAAGGTGGAGCTTCAGCTGTGGAAGACTTCCTGTCTGGAAGCACCAGAACACGACCCAAAAGAACCTGAGCCGCTTCGGCTCCTCCACAGGTGGAGTCAGGATGTGAATAGTTATGAATACAACATGTTTTCAGAAGGGCTGAGATTTTAACTGGTTAATTTAAAGTAAGTAATTCTTTTAAAAGCAGTTTTTGCTTACACAGGTGAATTCTTGTGCTAAATCTGACGCATCAGCCGCTAACAACGATGGACGACCAAGCCGCTTCCCTCGGCTCACCGGGGGTTAAGTTTTACTTTGAAATGATCTGATGGGTCGTTGGAAAAGACTATTGTTGTGTTCAAGTTGTGCTTAAAGGAATTAGCCTATCAGTGGAGCCATTCACGCCTAAAATAGCATCTGAATGCCAGACATGTTGCTAATGCTAATGTCACATTCCTGAAGAAGCTCCATGGAGGATCAGGGCTTCCTGAAAGCTGATTGGGTGGAATAACACTCCTCCACAATCAGATGGCTGGAGAACCTGAAGAACAGATTAAAAACAGTATCGCTGTTGAGCTCATGTGTCTATTAAATCAACAGAAATCGTTCTTGAATTCAAAATGTTGATTCTTTTGTCAATAAATGCAGTTAACTTGATGAAAATTAAAATCCAGTCCCACCACAATCATCATCATGACCAACATGATTAGAGGACCGAACACTCGTCCCTGAGGAACTCCTTTCTTCATTTTATCAGGACGTTGATGCTTCTGCCAGCGCATGATGCTGGTTGTTCAACATTTGATGTTTTACTGCATCTAACATCTGAAATAACTGTATATATTTATGATGATTAAAGAGTATTTTTACATCCAGACTTGCATGAGGACATATTTTATGTCTGTTTTTTGCACATAACTTCGTTTGTTCAATAATGGATGGATCGATCCAGATCAGCTCCAGAACACGTTCCTCTGTCAGAGGTTTCCATCCAGCCAATCACAGCCTCCCCTCAGAGTCACATGACTGGAGCATCCGGCCTGCCGCTCTATCTCCTCTGGATCTGTGTGGATCTATCGATCAGGCATCAAGGACGCTGATGATGTCGTCACCCGGAGGACGGAGGATCAGAGACGTCCTGCAGAGCGTCTCAGTCTGGAAATATTAGTCACGCCCTCTGGGAATGTGCATCTATTTAGTGTTTTCTACGTGTTTTTAGTTTTTCTGCTGTTAATCTCAGAGCAGGATTCACAAATATTCATCGTCTTTGTTGCTTTTAGACGACATTTCGTGACAGTTTGTCAGTTTTATGTGAAAAGGAAGAAAATGGGGGGGGGATTCTGAAAAGTGTGGCATGCATTTGTTAACATCATTTAGTCTAATAATATACAACATATATGATGTAGCACATGTTTGTGGTTTTGATGTTCTCAAATCGCTGCTGTACGACGTTTTGCTTCTTTTTTTATTTCGTTTTTATGAAGTAAAACTGAGCGGGAGATCGACAGGCGCATTGGGGCAGCGTCTGCCGTGAAGCGGGCGCTGTACCGGTCCGGCGCTGTACCGGTCCGTCGTGGTGAAGAGAGAGCTGAGCCAAAAACCGAAGCTCTCGATTTACCGGTCGATCTACGTTCCCACCCTCATCTATGGTCATGAGCTTTGGGTCATGACCGAAAGAACGAGATCACGGGTACAAGCGGCCGAAATGGGTTTCCTCCTCCGCAGGGTGGCTGGGCTCTCCCTTAGAGAGAGAAGCTCGGTCATCCGGGAGGGACTCAGAGTAGAGCCGCTGCTCCTCCACGTCGAGAGGAGCCAGTTGAGGCTCGGGCATCTGGTCAGGATGCCTCCTGGACGCCTCCCTGGTGAGGAGTTCAGGTCCCACCGGGAGGAGGGGAGACCCAGGACACGCTGGAGGGACGATGTCTCTCTATGGCCTGGAAACGCCTTGGGGTTCCTGGAGGACCTGGAAGAGGCTGGAGAGGGAAGTCTGGGCCTCCTGAGGCTGCTGCCCCCACGACCCGACCCGGATAAGATGGATGATGGACGTAAAACTTTTTATCTGCCTTGTGGCTGAAATGTGCTGCACAAATGAACTTGATTTATAATTAATCTAAATAAAATTCCAGGCCAATCAACCACCAACCTGAACACAGCATGGCCATGATAACAGACGGTGGTGGCTGCATCATGCTGTGGGAGGAGTTTTTTATCGGAGCTCCAGTTTCAGATGTTTTCATCCGAATCCTTCTGGCAGAATCTGCTGCTGAACTCGAGTGATGAAAACCGGAACGTTGAATATTAGATGAAGTGATCCGTCTGGGTCAGAGTGATTTCTCTCTCTTTCCAATCCGACGGTTGGTTAATATTTAACCTGCTGCTGGCGGCCAGATAAACGAGCGGTTCACCCTGATGGATCTGGTTCTGGTCGGTCCAAACGCTTCCTGGACCCGATCCGCCAGCAGGAGGCGCCGAGCTCTGGAGCTGTAAAACAAACAGTCAGTAAAAACTCAACATTTTCATTATTTTAACTCTAAATCTGTGAAGTTGGACAAAATCTGTCAGAAACATTGAAACTAGCTGACCTGATCAAAAATCAATATTTATTGATCTTCAGTCACATGATGAAGCTTCACTAACGGAAAACTGTTCTTGACTTTTGGTCAATAAAATGTTTATTTTCTTTTTTAAAATAAACATTTTTACAAGAAACAATCAAACATTATAAGATCCACGTGAACAAAAGTAAAATATTTAATCTATTAATTATTATTAGCCTATAATTATAAGTGACTCTTCAGCAG